>NW_026067915.1:6313091-6427356 GCF_014885135.2 Alexandromys fortis | reverse complement strand
AGGCTGCGAGCCCCTTCCCTTGCTCTCCTGTCTCCGCCGGCTACTCCGCTGGAACCTTGGTTTCGTGAGTCTGGTTTTGTTATTAAACTTGTTCAAATACCTATTATCTTGGGTGATTATTAATCCGACCGCTGCAGAAAACTATAACTATCGGTTCTTCAACTCCATCAAAGACTCCAGAAGGATATAATATTATCTAAGTAAATAGGAAGTGCATTGTAAGCAACTTCCAAAACTCTAGAATTGACAGAGGCATCTTGCTACCTGGAAGCCAAAGTTCTTCTGTATCATTGGGACATCCATCTTTAGCCTACAGGCCCATAGTGTCTGACAGATTTTTCCATGAAGCAGGGAATTTCAAAGACAGTTCTGCCTATATTGGCAGTTTGTTTGTCAGTCACTTTCTTCTGTATCCAGCAGAATGTCTGGCAGACTCTTTCATGAAGCAGGAACCCTGAAGGATCATCTCACCTTTATGAAAGTTCAGCAGTCATTTTTTTTCTGTGGGTCCTGCATGTCCAGTTTATAAAGCATAACATCAAGCAGTCCAGGCAAGAGCAGTTTCTTACCCAAATGGCCAGCAAACTCTATGAGGAACCTCTTTGATATCCATCTTTCTCTTGAAGTAATTTGTGCTACCAAAATCAGATGTGTCTGATTGTCATAAAAAGTCCTAAATTCTTAAAACATTTTAAATGCCATATTCTGAAGGTCTCTGAAAGATTTGAAGAATACATATCTAACTTAAATCTATCTTTATATATCTAGAAAACAAAACTAACATGACTACAACCTTGATTATTATATATGATCATTTATTAACCTATATTTCTTAATTATACATTACACTTTTAAATAAGCTGCACAAACACAATACCTTAGTCAAGAGCAGAAATATACATATAACAAAATTAACTGTAAATTTGTATCAATAAATCAAGATCTATTGGTACAAATATACAAATCTCTATAGCATATCCCCTTTAAATATAAATAAACATTTATAAACAATATTTGGGAATTTGAGAGTACTTCTCTTCAAACTTCTTTCTGCTTTTTGTTGGGTCAAGTAATTTTTTGAGGGGTGTTCAAAGCAATCTTTCAGGGGCTCTTGGTCCATCAAACCACATTAGTCTGGAAAGATTCTAAAGGTTCTCATCCTCTGTGGAAACAAAAGAAGAACCTTAGACATATCCTTAGACCAAAAGCAACATATCCTTAGACCCATATTTTGAATTCAAGATACCTTTAAAATATATATGTTGGTTTAGTTTATCAGCCTGTACAATGAAATGCCTCTCTGTACTTAGCTCCTCCCCAGTCAAAAATTTCAAAGAAAACACAATAATATACATAATCCAGACTCTCTGTGTATATTCCATCTTTATGTGGCTTATTTTTTACTCTATTACTTTCTAATATTTATTTTTTTATCTTTACTCCTTTAATCTATGATTGTCTGTACTCTGTCTCTTTAAAGACTTTGTTTAATTTTTAAAAACCATTTATTTCCTTTTATAATTCTCTATACTCGTTTTTTTCTCTTTCCCAAGCCTACATACATTCATCTATCATTGTGACCCATTTGGAGTTTTTTTACATCTGAATTTGTCTTTATTGTGTATCTGTAATCCTTTTCTGACCAGATGGCTTCTTAAAATGCTAAGCACTTCTTAAAAACTTAAGTGACAGCATTACTAGGGGAAATACAGCCCTGCCTCCTTGCTCCACCCAGTCCAACATGGAAGGGTAAAGGTCTGTTTAGCACAAGCCATGCTCACAGCCCCATTTTCAGACACACAGTGCGTCTATGCTGCATTTAAGCAAGTTGTAGCACTCTGCTCATAGACCCCATTTAAATGTTCCATAGATGGACCTTATCAGAGTTCATACTGGCAGCATGGCCTAGGAAGCTGCTGTCTCAAAACCATGCACTATTTTTCTGCTACTGCTGAATCAGGAAGACCTCTCTTAAAGAAGCTGCAGCATGCTGCCAGCAAGCAAAGCCTATCCAGAAAAAAAATGTAGCTAAACTTTGTTTTTTTGTGTGTGTGTCTAGAGTTTCTTTTCAAGCTTTCTCAGGTTTTACGTAGATATAGTCTACTACATTGGAGTGCCAATTTGTACCCATACCATATTAGTAAAATGAAATATAATCTAGCAACAAGACATAATATAAATTGCTACATACAATGTCAAAGATGATCTCTTCCTTGGGCTCTTTTTCTTCTGCTGATTTGTCTTGTCCAACTTCAAGGTAATAGTTTAGATTTTATCTTATTATATTTTATTTTATTATATTTTTGAGTGACTGAATTAAAACCTAGCCATTAGTGTAAAGTTTAACAATCAAACTGTCATTTCTATCTGGTAGGATGTGGAAAAATTAGTTTTCTCCAATGGAGTGACACTGGGCATATCAACCTCTCCAGTGTAGGCCCCGTGTTCAGGCAGAGTTGATCAATATATAATGAACTCCAGACTTTTTGAAAATGTGCTTTTATTTCGTTATAGCTTGATGTATTTTCCCCTTGAGTGTTATTCTCTTGTCTTGTGTGTGTAGGGGGATTTGCTGTACTGGTTTTGTTCTTATGAGAGAGAGCTTCAATTTGGGTGAGTTAGGGAGTCGGGGAGAGGATCTGGAAGAACTTGGGGGAGGGGTAGAACATGATCAAAATATATTTAAACTTAAAATTTGTTTTAAGTAATAAAAGTAAGAAAATTTAAGTTCTAAAAATATTCAGAGTAGAGAAGAAATTCAGTAGGTTACAGTCCCATGACAGATTTCCTGGAAGGAGAATCTTAAAGACACAAATCATCCTGAGGAGGAGGCAGGAACAAAAGATGAAAATGGAAATTCACACAGCAGGCCTACAAAATAATGACAATGATTATGTTTGCATAGTTTGGGATTGGGGTTGGATTTTTGTTTTTGTTGTATTTCTTTTGACAAAATAATGTTTTTGAGAAGTAAGTCTTTATTATTTTTCTAACATCATTTAGCAGTAATAAATCACCTTTAAAAACTCACCAGTGATGAAATATTACAGATTGTAAATAATGTTTCTCAGTATTTTGTCTGCTGGATTTGCAGGGATCTGAATGGCTGTGTCTGGTCCTTGCCCTACACAGTTTAATTATCCTTATCTACTGACTCCTGGCAATCTCTCACGTGCAGGGTGTGCTGTAAATGAATATGTGCGCCTTTTGTGAAATCCAGAGTTCTCTGCCCTTCCTCTTGGCTGGTGACCAAGAACTCAGTTGTATCTTCTCTCCCTACCTGAGAGAAAAACCTCACAAGACAAACGACCATAGAATCACATCTTGATATGCTTGTGGAAGTCCACACAAGTGACTCTTATATGAGCCACTTTTGTTACACAATGAAACATGATGTCATAAGCAGAGCTAGCCATATGAGCAGAAGAAGAGTTGATAGAGATGCCATGTCTAGACATTAAGAGAACTGGATTGTCTCTCAAAATTGATCATCCCTTGCAGACCAGTATTCAGGACTTATTCCTATAGCTCAAGCTATATTTGTAAAATAGATGATGTTTGAGTACCCCTTCCACACCAACATTTTAGCATTCTTGAAAATGGCATCATTGGCAATCTGGTCTAAAAGCAAGTTCCAGGACAGCCAGGGATACATACAGAAACCCTGTCTTGAAAACAAAACAACAACAACAAAAATGTGGCTTCCTTGGGCTATACCAGGCCCACACACGTTCCCACACAACCTGCCTAGAGTTAGTTTATGAATGCATGTACATGTATGTACTCAGAAAACATATACGCAGACTTTGAATGATGGGAATGTTTTCTAGTTCTCTCATCCAAGTTGTCCCTGCTTCTCGTTGTTTTTGAACTTGTTTTCTACATTTATTGTTGACTTCTTGGTCTGTCTCTTGAAGCAGAATCTCATTCTGTAATCCAGGCTATGTTGGAACCCAGTATGTAACCCAAACTGGCTTAGGATCCTTGATGATCTTACAGCCTCCGTCCTTCAAGGACTGGGATTACATGAGTGAACCACCATACCCAGCTGTGACTATTTTTACATTCTGTAAGAAGTTTTTTTTTTGTTAATTTTCACTTTATTAATCCTCCTATAAAATAAACTATTTTTATATTTAATAGAAGGAAAGTTATTTTTACCCTTTGTTTATTTTTTGTAGCTTTGAACTTTTAATAATTCCACTAGTTGTAGAAAACTAGTAAGGGATTCTTGCATAGAGAGACAGACAGTGTCTTAGTTAGGGTTTTAATTACTGCAAAGAGACACCATGACCATGGCAACTTTTATAAAGGAAAGCATTTAATTTGGGTGGCTTACAGTTTCAGAGGTTTAGTTCTTTATCATGATGGAGGGAAACATGGTGGCGTATATTTTCCCCATTTTTAGGTGATGAGGATCAAAGCCGTGACCTTGCACATGTTAAACTTCTGTTTCCCCAGAAAGCTGTTAGCTGAAACTGATGGACAGGACACTTTGAAGCTGTGCTAATATGGGAGCACCTGCCTCATTTAGCTGCTAACAAAACCACTTTATTATCCAGGCCAGGACATCTCAAGACCTTTAGTAGAAATTGTCAAGCAATAAATTGCTTCGATAGTCTTTTTAAGACACTAGTCATTCTTTGCTGTGGCCATCAGGACTCATGTATCACATTATATTCTTTATTTAATGTTCTTTTTAAAGATGTGTGTGTGTGTGTGTGTGTGTGTGTGTGTGCGCGCGCGCGTGCGCGCGTGTATATACCCACACACAGGCATGGGAGAACATACGATAATTCTGATCCTCTGGAAGAGCAGCAAACTCTCTTAACCACCAAATCATCTCTCTAACCCCTCTATCACTTCCTTTTTAAAAACTAAAAAGAAATCAATTTTATTTCATTTGTACGAGTGTTTGCTGTATGCCTGGTGCCTGTGAAAGCCGGAAGGGAGTGCCTGATCCCTTGGAACTCGAGTTATATTCAGTTGTGAGCTACCATGTGGGTGTTAGGAACCAAACCAAACTGGTCCACTGAAGAGCAACCAATGCTCTGAACTGCTCAGCCATCTCTCCAGCACCTCTGTTGCCATCTTCTTACCCAGCCTCAGCCCAGGCATGCCCTTCCCCTGAACTGGTACCATCAAGCAAACACTGGAATCTCAATAAATGTTACAATTCACACTGTCAATTGGAGACACTACAGGTCTAGACTGTTGGGAAGTTAGTTCTCCTTGTTGGCCAACAGGAGGTTTTGGTGGTAATATGGGGAGCCAGCATTTAAACAAGGGCTATTTGTTTCTAGTTTTGGCTTTTAGAAATAAAACTGCTGCAGACACTTTGTACACGTTTGTTTCTTTGATTTGTGGATGTTTTTGTCTGGTTCAAGGAACTCTTATTCAGGAAGATGAAAGGCACAAACACAATGAGCCCCTGGTGAGTGCGAAGCCAAGGGAGGCTGGTAGAGAGATATATGTCACCAGAAGAACAGTTCATCTGGCGTGTGCCTGACAAAGTCAAAGCAAGCACAGCTATGGTTCCTGCAGTAATACAATAGCCGAGCAGGGAAACCACCCATCACTGGATGGATGGGTAAAGAAAACACGTGCTGACAGAATCTTACTCAGACACAGAGAAGAAAATTATGTTGTTTGCAGGAAAATGGGTGGGACTGGGATCATGGTGCTAAGCAAAACAGACCACATTCCAAGACAAATGTATATTTTCTCCCATGTGAGGAATCCAAGACAAATGTACTTTTTCTCCCATGAGAGGAATCCAGATGGAAAGAAAAAGGACATAGACATAAAAGGGGGATTATTTAGGAAGAAGAAGCAGATGAGTAGGAGAGGAAAGAGGTGGCATAAGAAGGAAACGGGTGCGAATATGAACAATGTTCATCATATTCATATAAATGCCGTGTGGAAACCTCTTCCGTCCTGTATGCCTTCCTTCCTCCTCTTTCTCTCTCTTTTCCTCCATCCATTTCTCAACTTTTTTCTTTTTTCTTTTTCAAGACACGATCTCACTATGTAGCTTAGGCCGGCCTTGAACTTGTTCGTCCCCTGCCCCTGGTTCTTAGTGCTGGAATCACAGGTATCCCCCAGCAAGCCTGACTTAAGAAGCAGCACTGGTTAGAACAGCTATCAACTTGCAACTCTGCTTCCCCCACGTACCCACCATTTCTAAGTCACCTGACTGCTCCTGTGGGAATGTGGGTAGGAGTCCCTCTGCCAGCCAGGGGGAGGGAAGAGCCATCGCAGAGAGCCAAGAGTGAGTTTTCCAGGAGGAGGACTTTGCCCACTAGAGTCCAAAGGATGAGGCCCATTGCTATGCACAGAGGCCAGCAAGCACGGATAGCAGAGATGAGTTAGGACGTCTTGACCTATTTTGAAAGTTAACTGTGACCCAGTGCTCTGCAGAAGGAGACTGGCAGTGGGGAGGCACAAAGGAACGAATACCCCAGCGGCCTCACTGGGCGTCTCTTACTCATCGTCGTTAGAAGTAACGTTATGAAACATTTACAGTTGGAGTGCTGCAGATGCAGACAGCACTTGAAAACAGCTGCCCATTGCTAAACTGAAAGAGTTCAATGCAATCCGGATCTTTTATGCTATGAAAAAGAAATTAGTCATTAAAGACCATTACAGCCTTTATTCTGGGAGATGTGGGAGCAGAACGGAACAGAAATCAAGCGCAATTCCACACAATCAATGGGGATCCACGGACCCCAGGAGTCAAGACTCTATGTTCATTGAAGAAATCTTTTTATTTGATTGTTTTATTGTGTGTGTGTGTGTGTGTGTGTGTTTTCCCCAGACTGGAAAGAATGTTTGGGAGGCCTGTATGTGCTCGGTCATAATAGGTCCATTAACAGAAGGAAGTGGTCTGCCTGTGCCTCCTGCCAGGAATTACAAAGAGGAAGGCACTCCTTCCCACCACCACGTGGGGGAGGGAGAAATTGGCTCTTCACATCCCTTCTTATACATTTCTGCTAAAACTGTTTAACCCTTCCATAACTGGTATGTCTCTATCTACTTGGCCTCAGGTCACAGTTTGGGGGAAACTGAATTGTCACTGGGGCAGAACAAAAGGGTGAGGGTCTTGAACACTGCCCTTACCCTTGCTCCTTTGTCCTGAACCTCAGACACACCAGCTGCTGGATGTGATGCTTCTTCCTGGAATCCCAGCATCTAGGAGGCTGCTGCAGAAGGACCTGCTGTGAATCCAACGCAACTCTGGGCCCGGCTACAGAATGAAGCCCTGTTTTAAAAGCAAACTAAAAAGCCCAGGGAGTTGGCTCAGTGTGTGACCTGTTTGCCTTGCCAGCATAAGAATTTGAGTTTGAGCCTCAGAACCCAGGGTAAACAGGCTTGGTGTGGTAGGGTGCACCTGTCATGGTTGCACTGGGGAGGTGGAGTCACACAGACTTTCAAAGTTCATTGCATGTCAAATTAGTCTATTTAGTGAGCATCATGGACTTTCCAGAAAGGCAGAGAGAGACACACACATTGTGCACAGCACACATGTGTATACATACACACACTAAACAAACAAATAAATAAACGAGAATGTTGGGGATAGAAGAAGGCAGGCCAGCAGAAGGAGTGGGTGGGGTCTTAGGGTTTCTATTGCTGTGAAGAGACACCATGACCACAGCAACTCTTATAAAGGAAAACATTTAATTCAGGCTGGCTTACAGTTCAGAGGTTTAGTCCATTATTGTCATGGTGGGTAGCAATGGCCGCATGCAGGCAGACATGGGTGTTGGAGAAGGAGCTGCGAGTTCTACATTCTGATCCACAGGCAGCGGAAGCAACTGTGTGTCACACTGAGCATAGCTTTGAGCAAAGGAGATCTCAAAGCCCACCCTCACAATGACACACTTTCTACTCCAACAAGGCCACAGCTCCTAATCCTGCTACTCCCTTTGGGAGCCATTATCTTTCAAACCACCATTGGTGGCTTGTGGAACAGGACAGGAGGAAAACTCCCAGGATGCTTAGGGACAGTCCTAGTAGCATGCAATCTTCCACATCCCCTCATCCCCTGTCGCTAAAAGAATACTGGTTTCTACAGGGGGAGGGAGGGAAACCGTATGTCTGTGCTACATTTATACTGTTGAGGAACCAAAGAATGCAGACCTGCCATCGTTTGTCGCAGAGTCTGATGTGAATCCAAAGACTCCATCAGATGTCAACCGTGAAGACAGATGGGAGAGCACAACTCGACTTCCTACCAGTTTGAATCTCATCCATTAGATGATGGCTCTCATTTATTCCAGACCAGAAGCTGCTGCTCTCAGCCTGTCCCCAGACCAGGGCAGGTTTGTCAAAATGGAGTCTGTGCTCTGCCTATTTGCCCGTGGTGCCTTCCTAGGTTCCCACTCTGGCTTTGACCTGAGCCATCTATAGTTTCAGCCTGTCAGACAACCTGAACCTTCATAGTTTAACCCATGGATTTCACTCTTAGTTCATTCCCAGGCTCTGCTTACACCTCTAAAGTACAGCTGTGTGCACCACATTGGGCTAACAGATGCTATTTCCAATACCATCTCTCATCCATTAGATGATGGTCTCTACATTGTCCACTCTGGTGCCTGCTCATGTTCACCCCTTGGCAAGTGACAAGTCAGCAACCAGATCTCTTCATCTTGATCCCAGGAACAATCTGGCCTTCTGGTCTACCCACAGCTGTTCCTAAGCAAGTTGGGGCAAAAGGCAGAGGCCAGCCCTCCTAGCCCGTTGTAACTTTCATGAAAGGGACCTATTCTTAACTGATAATGACAGAGAATTCTAGTACCCCAGATCTCCATTGCCAGAGCCACTGAGTGAGTCACACAATGCTAAGTTCAGATTTTAAGGATAACCCTTTGACAGACTGGCATTCCTTGGTCTGCTCTTGAGAACACATTCAATACACAGCAAGGTCACTTTTCTTGCTTCCATTTTTGAAAACTATTAAAACGAGAAGCATCTCAAGATATTCCTCTAGCCTAAATCAGAATATCTCAGTCCTTCATATCATTTTGTTGTTGTTGCTTTAAAACTTTCTGACTTTTGTTCTGCTCAGAACAATGCTGTACTTAGGTTTGGTCACTGTCTCATTGGCTTTGTATTTTCATGTTTGTAGGGATGCATGCACACCAAAATGATGGCCGGGACAGTTCCAAAGGTTATAATTATGCAACCATTTATAGTTTTTAAATGTGAGGTACAAGCCAGTTTCCTTGGTTACATCAGTTGTCGGCTCCAATGGACAAAAACCAAGCTAGACCTTTCGCAGTGAGTCTGTGGAAAATGTTAAGGATATAAAACGCATTTAGGAGATATTAGAGAGCATCCTAGAGAGAATTAGGTTTAATGCCCTCCATTTTCTGTGTAATAACCTGTGGCTGCCATCCCTCCGAGCTCATCAGTTTCAGTAGTACAAGGTATTTCTGGAGGTTATAACCACAATTAAGCATATACATTGGGAGCGCACTGTAATAAGTTCACCTAACTGTCTCTCTCTCTGCAGAGCCAGCTTTGTGGTGACCCCTGTGCAGAAGCATTGGAGAACACACGGCCCTAGGCTAAGCAGCTCCACTGGGTCAGGAGCATCCCTCACAAGTCAGCTCCATGATCATGATTATCGCGATGCACTTACGAGGCTCCCAGCTTCTTGGAACCTTTTTTTCACAGTGCATAAGGACAGGGAAAGGGTCCAATGGTCTCAATCTTTTCAGATCTAACATCGTATCATCTCATTAATCTTCTATTCCACAAATTATGCCTTTATCAGTCAAGCCAAATAAATGATTAACTGACAGGGAAGATGAAGGGAATCTCAGCGGGGAAGAGTTTCAGCACAAAGCCCCACAACCCTCACCACACCCTCCATTCTCAGATGCGGACAGTGGATTTTTAGGTAAAGTGCAATTCAATCAGCAGAGGGGCAGCCCCACCCCTAAAGGACAGAACCATACCCAAGCCTTTCTTTAGGGAATCCCTGGAACTGCAATGGATCAAGGGTTTATAGAACCTGGAGTAGTGTGAGTCTATGTCGTAGCTGGGGTTTCTATTGTGGTGATAAAAACACTATGACCAAAAGCAACTGGAAGAGGAAAGGGTTTATTTGGTTTACAGGCCACAGTCCATTATCATGGTAAGGCATGGCATGAACCTGGAGGCAAGAACAGCTGCAGAGACCGTGGAGGAATGCTGCTTACTCCCTTGTGGCCTGTTCAGTTTGCTTTCTTTTATTATCCAGGATCACCTGTCCAGAGGTTGAACCTTCTACTGCGGGCTGAGTACATCAATCATTAATCAAGAAAATGCCCCATAGACCTTCCTACAAGCCAATCAGGTGGCGGGGGCAATTTTTCGATTGAGGTTCCCTCTTCCCAAATGACTCAGGCTTATGTCAAGTTGACAAAAACAAACAAACCACACAATAACTGGCACCGGTAGTGTTAGGAATAGAGGCTGCGGTGGACTTGATTGGTTCCCAACTGGACCCTCCATCTGCACAATTCTCCAGTTCCCATTTGACCTCTGTGACCTTCCAGAAGTATGTTCTTGGGTCTTGGGGTTAAACACTGGCCAGGGAAGGGGAAAATCAAGAACTGAAGCTCTCCGTTCTCTCTGGATGCTAAGACACACTCCATTAATCCCCAGGCATGCACGATACCTTCTGAGCTATCTACGACACTTCCATCGTCCCTGTGGCATCAGACTGAGTCTGGGACTTTCCCGGAATCCATACTCTTTCCGGGCTTCTCTGCCTGTTCACTATGCTTCCTGACACCCTTAGAAACTTCTTTTGGAAGGATTTTGCTTATGACAGTGCCTGGTGTAGTCCAGGCAAGCCTTGAATTCACTGTAGAGTCTAGGATGACTCGTGATCTGCCTGCCTCCTCTTCCCAAGTACAGGGATTACAGGATTACATGCCTGGCTTGAGAGTACTTTCTTAATAAACCATTGTACCTAAGTCCTTGGCTCAGTCTGATTCTGGAAGAGCTTGACCCCCAACACCGTCTAAATGCCACTATTTAAAGGTCACTTACTCTCTGCTAAACGATGTGTGTCAGAGGATCGCATTCAGCCAGTGGGCTACTAGTTTGTAATATCTGCCTTAACTGAAGAAAACATTCCCAGACGATTGAAGAAAGCGCAGAACTTGATAAGGGAGGGGCATTGAAAAGTTTGACATAGATGCTGAGTCTCCATAGGTGTGTATCGAACGCCTGTGTCTGTCATGAGCTCTTGTTTCCGAATGTCATCTGTTCTTTCTCCTCTATATATCAGCACTTGCTGCTGTAAATGTTGGAGAACAGGAACAGAGTGAGGTAATTCCTGGACTGGTTTATGATGCAGAGTAGAAATCACTTCCAATTCCGTATTCTAGAGACGCCGCCATGCTCTTCGTGCTAATAATGCCTGACGTTTGTTTAGTGTGTTATTGTTTTCGGAGTGTTCTGCAGTATGGTATTCTGTGCAGCTCCTATGACGTCTCTAGGATGGACGTTATGATCCTCGTTTCACAGATGAGGGCTGTACTCTGAAAGTTGCAAATCAGATACATGGGGCCATAAAATGTGGATGTTTTTCTAGCATATAGAGATATGGGGAATGACCCACTGTCTTTGAAACTTAGCAGTTGCAAACCAGAGAGAAGTAGGAGAAAAGTGTGTGAGAACTGGGCTGAACAGAGAGAATTCAAAGCTAACATGAAAAGGGCAAGGAAAACAGAAGGAAACAAAGCAAAGAAGGTGACATGATGGAGACTGGACAAGTAGCCAAACTGACAGGGAGGTCGGGCAGTTCCAACATTAGGTCTGGAGAATTCTGCCTAAGTTACATATTTCAACGTATTACCTACATCGAGCAGGAACTATGTCTTGGCAGAGCAAAAGCTGAAATCCAGACCTGAGCTGGGTACCTCTCTGCTGGTACAGGGATTATCTAGTATGCATGAAGCCCTGAGGACTGTATGAAACCCAAACACCCCATGAAACCAGGCATGGAGTGGAGAAGGGATGAAATTATGATTTCAAGTGGAATGCCATAGTTGGATGTGGTGATGTGTGCCTATCACCCCAGCACTCAGGAGGTGGAGGCAAAAGGATCACAAGTTCAAGATCATCCTCTAGTATACAGTGAGTTCAAGGCCATCCTGAGATACGTGAGACCCTGTTTCAAAAACAAAACCAGAGACCCCCATCACAGAAACTGAGGTCTGAGGCAAAACAGATCAGTTTGGGTTTATAGACCAACATATTGAAGATCTGGAATTACAATATTTTCTGTCTGCTGGTCAGTTTGACTCCAGAATGTCAGCTGTGAGACTATGGAGAATGGTCATTCAAAGTATAGACTCCTAAAAAACAATAAAATAAAATAAAATAGACTCCTAGAGATCACTTGTATATTGAAGCCCCAACTCTGCCACTCGGGAGCTATATGACCATGGATATATTGCTTAGCACGTACTATGGTTATTGGCAATTACTTGGGTGGAGATTGTAGCTGGTACAAAGAAAGGACTGGGGCGAAGAAACCAAGCAAATTATTACAACAGGGGAGTAAGGAAAGTAATTAAGGAAGCATCTAACAGAGAGTTTTATCAAAGGCCCCTGGATGTCTTTGGAAAGGGCGGTAGGCACTGTGGTAAGAAATCACTGTCCACATTTAACGGTTCCATTTTTCTCTACAGCCTGTAATCCTCGCTAGGTTGAGAACATGTACCCGTCTTTATAAGTCTCTTAAGGCTGGGAACTTGGCAATGAAACTGCATTTTGTCAGCCTTTGTTCCTTTTTTTTTAAACTATGCAAACACAGAGAAATTTAATTCAATTTTACATGGATCCTACAAATGAGAACATTTTCTAGAAACTGTCCTGACGCTTACAGCCTTCTGTTGGAGAGAATTTGCACCTTGCAGTTGGGGAAAGGATAATGTTTGAAACGGATGTTTTAGCTGGAGGTTTGTGACATAGGAGGCAAAGGCGGGAGGATGACAAATGTAAGACTAGTCTGGGCTACACAGAGAGGCCCTGCCTCGAAAGACCCATCTTAGGGCCTGGGGATGACTCAGTGAGTGAAGTATTTGCTTTGTGAGCCTGAGAACCTGAGCTGGGGTTTTCAGCATCCATACCTCCAGGCTTAAGAGGATGGAGACAGGTGGATCCTGGGAGCTCATTGTCCAACCAATCTAGCGAAACTAGTGAGCTCCGGGTACAGTGAGAAACTCGGCTTTACAAAGTAACACAGAGGGGCTGGAGACATGGGCCAATGGTTAAGACACTGGCTGCTCTTCCAGGGGACCTAGGTTCAATTCCCAGCACTTACAGATCAGCTCACAACCCTCCGTAACTACAGTCCCAGGAGTTCTGACACCCTACTCTGGCCTCATTGGGCATGAGGCACACACATAGTGCACAGGCACATGCAGGCAAAACATCCATATACATAAAATACAGTGATTTTTTTTTAAAATGGAGATACAGGGAAGATACCTGACATCAACCTCTGGCCTCCACATATGCACACACACATATGGCACATATACACCACACACACAAAAGAATCCACAAATAAAATAAAATAAGTAGTGATGTGGGATCCCCTTCTGTATGCTGTGAATACCATTGGGGCCTGTGGTTGGGCAGAACTTATATAGGTGGGGAAAACTAAACTGAATGCTGGGAGAAAGGAGGCAGAGTCAGAGAGACGCCATGGAGTTGCCTCAGGAGACAGACACACTGAAACTTTGCTGGTAGGCCACGACCTCATGGTGATGCACAGATTAATGGAGATGGATTAAATAAAGATGTAAGAGTTAGCCAATATGAAGCTAGAGATAATGGGCCAAGCAGTGATTTAAATAATATAATTTCTGTGTGATTATTTCAGAGCTGGGCAGCCAGGAACCAACAAGTGGCCTCCTCCTTCAATACCAGTGATGGAGATAGTTTTTATAATGTTAATGTGGATTCAGAAAGACTCAGAGTTCATTTAATTATTGCCTGTGGGAGCTATAGAGATGGCTCAGTGGTTAAGTGCACTGACTGCTCTTTCAGAGGACCCAGGTTCATTTTCCAGGACCCTTTTGATACTCCCAACCATCTGTAACTCCAATCCCAAAATATCAGTCACCCAATTCTGGCATCCATGGGCCCCAGACACACACATGTTCACAGCTATACACACAGGCAAAACACTAATATGCATAAAATAAAACATAAATTTTTTAAAAAAATTATTGCATGTGCATAGATTATTTATACAAGCTTTGCGTCATAAGAATTTGCTTGGGTAAGAGGAAGACCATGGCCTCACCCTTATTAGAAGGCTGGTTTGAAGGCACATAGCAATGAGAGTCCATACACAAGTGAGCAGGAACGGCAGGACACTCAGACTCCACAGAGGATCTGGATTTGACATTCTCTCACACTAATTTTTGAAGACCAGAGCATATGATTGACCATGCTAATTACATTTATCCCTCACATGACTTTCACCCCCCCATACACCTGTTTCAAATGATGTCACACCTATTTGAAGGAAGATCAGCGAATCGTTCATCTTTTCTAATATATATGACATCGCACTAGCAACCCATCCATAAAGATGAATTAAAATATTAACTTTCCAAGAGCTCTGGGAATTGCAATTTCTACAGCTATTTAGCGCCTCCTAAATGTGAGCTATGGCTGCTGTGATAGTTTCAGGAGAACACCCCTAAACCCTTTTCTTTTTTCCTTCCAGACAGTGTAGGCTCTGCTTAGCGCTGGAGTGGCAGACGGCTGGATGAAGTGCAGCAAACTCATTTGCTGAAACCATTTCCGCAGTCTGAGAGATAATGAGAGTGAGAGCCAAGCGTGAAAGGGGCTTGAAGATAACCTAAAAGTCTCTCCAAGCCCCTGCTGAGCAACATTGCTACAGGGGCTTGGTGATCTGAAAATGGACCAGTGGGCATGGTCCTCTCTAAACTACCATTTATGAGTCTCCTGTTAGACTTGGTGGGAAAGCCCAAATGAACAAAACTTTGGAACACCATTTTTGAGGATGTGTGTAGCCTATATAGGAGGAAAGAAACATTAAACATACATGAAAATTGGCCATAAAAACGAACCAGATTGGATGGCCTCTGCATTTCCACTGCAAATTTCTCAGGAAGAGAAATCAATTTATGCAGTGAAAAGCATTTAGGCTTGTACAGCTGTAAAACCCTAAGATCTGGAGGGCTACAACTGGACCAGTCACCAGCTTCCTAAGGACTTCTATTTGTTTCAACTCATCTTGCTTAGACTACTCTCCCTCATAAATCCAGAAAGATGGTCACTATCCAGGCTACTATAGTTCGACCTTGCAATGTCCCCAATGGGCTTGTGATTTGGACACTTGCTTCCTAGCTGGTGATGTCACTTTTCCAGGCCAGGGTATCTTCAAAAGAGGTAGCTTTGAACTTTGACCCATCTGGTCTCTGTGATTCCTGGTCTGCTTATGTAAGGAATGTATCATAAATAATAAAAACACAGAGACAGATATTGGGGTTCAACCTGAAGATCAGAAAAGCAAAGCAGCCAGCCACTGGCTCTAATCTCTACCTCAGACTGAAATGATAATTCTGCCTCCACGAATCCTCAGGATGATACTGAGCTGAGAGCTGTCTCCTCCCATTTTATATTTCTCTCTAGTGCTGGGATTAAAGGCATGCACCACCATTGCCCAGTTTTTTTCTTTCCTTTCCTTTTTTTCTTCCTTCCTTCCTTCCTTCCTTCCTTCCTTCCTTCCTTCCTTTTTTTTTTTTTTGTTATTCAAGACAGGGTTTATCTGTAGTTTTGGAGCCTCGTCCTGGAACTTGCTCTGTAGACCAGGCTGGCCTCGACCTCACAGAGCTCCACCTGTCTCTGCCTACCTCTGTCACCGCCTGGTTTCTGTGGCTAACTAGTATGGCTGCTAGAATTAAACGTATGTGCCACTACTGCCTCATCAGTGTAGCTGTTTTACTCTCTGATCTTCAGGCAAGCTTTATTTATTTATTTATTAAAATGCAAATGAAATATCACTAGGAAGGCGAATATGTTCCTGCTGCCTGGATTCCACCGTGCCTTCCCCTCCACAGTGAACTGAGATCTTCTAAAACTGAGTCAGGGTAGATCTTTCTTCCCATACCTTGTTTCTATCCAGTATTTTGTTATGGAGACTCCAAAGGAAAGAGACACACAGTGCACATCTGAATGTCAAGCAAATCATCTGAAGAAAACAGTTTCCAGAAGTCTAAACAAAAGTTGTAAAATTCATTGTGATTTCTAAAGCCAATGGCGACCTGGTGACAGGTGTGACCGTCACTATGAGGCAACTGGGACACTAGAGAGAAGGCTCAGCAGTTTAGAGCACTCCTTGCTCTTGCAGAGGACCCCGGGTTCAATTCCCAAGAGCCACCTGGTGTCTCACAACCATCTCTAGATGCAGTTCCAAGGGATCAGAGGTCCTCTTCTTACCTGGAAGGACATCAGGCGGCATGCGGATGGTACACAGACACAAATGCAAGCAAAATATTCATACATGTAAAAGATAAACTGAAAATATATGTGCATAAAGCAACTGGGACATATATTTGGAACTAGAATCAGGATGAGCTTCCTTTGCCCAAGTCCCTGGGCTGCATGAAGGAGGAATCAGTAAGCAAGGGTGATGAGCTGTTAAAAATGGGGAAGGGAAGATGGCCATTGTATGGGTAGTCACCTAGGCAATTCAAGAACGTCTCAAATCCTTCCTAGGCTTGGGGTAGGGATTCATAATTTAAAACATTGGCTATTTCAGTGAAATCTTTGTTGCACATGTTGCAATTTAAGCACATGCGTTTTTCTTCTCTGAAAAGGCACAAATTCCCTTAGGCCCCCTAACACCTGCTTGCGTATTCGAAGAGGGAGTGCTTATACTTGTGGTGGATTTAAGGCTTCTCTAATTCCTTCTACTTCTCCAATTTGCTGAAGTGACATGTTAACGAGGAATGAGTTGTAGCTAGTCTTTCTCTGTCGTGCCTGCCAGCACCCCAAATCATGACACAGAGACTTATTAATTATGGAAGCTCGGTCTTAACTTAGGCTTGTTCCTAAATGGTTCTTATAACTTAACCCATATTTTAAATCTATGTTCCTTTACATGGCTTTATTCTGTACTCTGCCATCCTGCTTCCTCTGCATCTGGCTGGAGACCCTGTCTTTCTTTCTCTCGCAGCCCTCTCTGCCCCCAGAAGTTCTTCCTAACCTTTTCCTGCCTAACTAACGGCCATTCAACTCTTTATCAAACCAGTCACAGTGACACGTTTTCGTCCAGTGTAAAGGAATATTCTGCAACAAGGATCCAATTCAGGGTGTAGGCACGCTGAGAGTGGGAGACTGTCTTCATTATTAATCGATGTAGGAGGGCCCAGCCCACTGTGGACAGCACCATTCCCTTGTTCGGAACCATGAGCTGTGTGAGTCTTAAGGGTTAGCTCAGAACTGAGCAGCAAGCAAGGAAGCAGGGATCCAGTCCTTCCTCTGCTCTAGGCTGTAGACGTGATGTAACTGGCTATTCAAGTTCCTGCCTTGACTTCCCCTCAGTGATGGACTGAACTTTCTCCTCCTCTAAACTGCTTTGGATTTGGGCATTTTGTCATCGCAACAGAGGTGAAACTCGGACAACTCTTGAGAAAAAGCTATCTCCTCATATTATGTAAATTACAAGGAAAGAATAAGTGTCAGCACCTGCAAGTTTGTCACTTAAAAACTACCCCAAGGTTAATATATTAAAATAAACTATCCCTCAGTATTCAAACGGTGGCCCCAATCACTTAGTTCTCCTCCAAAGCCAGGCTTACGAAGCGGTGTGGGTCAAATGCAATTACAATATAGAAATGATTGATGATTTGCATATGCTAATAACATTTTTATAGCTCTATTTCAAGTGTCGCTGATTAACTGATTTTAAACAAGGTTACTCAGGCTCCACAATGTAGGCAAAATGGACGTTTTGCTGTCAATGTCAGGAGAAATTCCCTGACTAAAACAACTGGAAAGGTTAAAAAAAGAAAACCTACACTTATATAATGTTGAGTTTAAGTAAGGGAGAAAGGGACTCGATTAGAGCCAGGCCAAAAAAAGTAATTAGGCTGCCCACCCTTGTCGGCATGAACTGGAGCAGGAGAAGTGAAACTCTGGGCAGGAAACGGGAGGAAAGCGTCAGGGTTCTGTCACCTCCATTAGTTCGCACAAAGGCACGCTTTTGGTGACATTCCTTGTTCTCAGTCCTGCGAGAACAGCTACTTTTCTCTCACAAGTGTCCAAATGTTCCTGGGCATCTTAACCCAGGCTTCTCTCTAACAGTCGCATCATTACAATTCCAACTGCCTTTCCCCTTCTTTTTTGTTGCCTTTTAAAAACTAAATGTTCTTCTCGGGGTCACAGAAGCTGGGATATATAGAAAGCAGGATGCTGCCGGGGTTGCAGGACCTTGAGAAGAAGATGTGGGAGCAAAGGAACTTGTATTATATGTAGTGGTCCGGCTAATTCAAGAGAACACTTTGGCTTGTTGGGGATATTTCCAAGGACAAGAAGTTGTTGGAGCTGGTGAGGTGGCTCTGGTGGCAAAGTACTGGTCCCACAAGCTGGAGGACCCTGGCTCGGATCCCCAGCAGCCTTGTAAGATGCTGAGCATACCTGTAATCTCAGCGCTGAGGAGATGGAGACAGTAAGGATCCTTGGTGAGCTAAGGAGCCCCAAATTCAGTGAGAGACCCCAACTCAAAAGACATGACAGAGAACAAGACACCCTACATCAACATCTGCCTTCCACATGCACCTACACACATGTACAGGCACACACAGACACCTTTTCCTGCTCACCCTAACATGCTTTTCTGATATGGTATATGCTTATTTATTATTAAGCATTATTTTAAATTAACATTCTTTTAATAATTATGTTTATTATGTAATAAGCATACAAAACATTTCTGTTTGACAAAGAAACATACATGCATGTTGACAAGTTCTCACAAATCAACTGCTTCCCCTTTTCCATTTCCGTTTCCGGGTCACTTGTATGTGTTTATATAATTTAAAATTTTAACACTCAACAACTTTACTTTCTACTTTATTTATTTAACCTTGAGTGACCATCACTTTCCAACATGTTACCATGAGCCATAAGTTGTGTGTGTGCACGGGTGTGTGTGCGTGTGTGTGGACATGTGAGTACATGTGGGTGCAGGTGCACACACATGCCATGGTGCTCATGGACAGAGGACGACCTTCACGTGTAGGTCCTTGCCTTTCTACCTTCTTTGAGAAAGAGTCTCTTTGCCACCATGTAAGGCACATTAGCTGCCCCCGACTGTCTAGGGATTGTCCTGTCTCCACTTCCCATCTCTCCAGAGGGGGGCTGGGATGACAGGTGTCTGCACTCCTGCAGCCCAGCCTTGGTGTGAGCTCTAGGAGCCTGAACTGTTTGTCAAACCCTCACCCACTGAGTCATCTCTCCAACCTGGTATTTTAAATAATTTCATGATGATTTAAGATAATGGATCACAATTTATTCAACCATTTTTTTCTGGTTGAATATGAATTTTTTAAATTCATTTTTAAATTTTTCATTGTGAATGCAGTTACTATGAATTTCATCTTGCACAAGACTTTGTTTTTTATGTTTCCTTAGGACAAACTGAAATATCTCTCTGTATTTGTGTGTGTGTGCACACGCGTGCACACTTGTGTGTACACAGATGCACACAAACACTTTCTTTCCTCTTTCTGGTCTGTAGTATTGTTGAAGATTTGAGATTGATTTTCTGTCTGGATGACCTATCTGTATTACTACTGCCAGTTTCTCCTTTCAGGTCTGGCAGCAAGTGCCTTACGTACTTGGTGGTCGCATACCTAGTGTGTACGTGCACACAGCTGTTAAGCTTTCCCGTGGGATCGTCCCACTTGCCTGTGCCTGTAGTGGAGCATTTGGAGTCAGCCTTCTGGAGGTACGGCCCCTTCCACTTTCTTGCACCTATTATTTACGTAGAAGGCTTCAGCCTTCTGCAGTCAGTGTGCCCTAGAATCTAAAGTAAGTTTCTTCCAAGTCCTGCAAATGGTTGAATGTTCCCATTTGATTTTGTTTTTCACACCCATCCAGCCACTCCATGCCTTTTCACTGGGCGGTTTAGTTTCCCTAGATTACAGCTGTTGTTGATAGTTGATAGGGGAGAAGCTTTCTGCCAAGCTGGTAACTGTTTCATTTACCCAATGTTTTGGTTTTTGTTTCTTTTTCTCTGTCTGTCCTTCATTTGCTGTCTTTGTGTTTTCTTGCTTTCTTGCATTGCTAGATTTTGATTCATTTCTTTCTCTTTTGTGGCACCAGCACAGATGTTTCCACTGTGATCACTGAGAGGCTCAAATAAAACACCTAATGGTCATAACAGGCGATTTAAAACTTTTAACAATTTCTCTTGCATGAAAGAGCTCAATACCCCTCCATATTCTATACCATTAATGCCACAATTTACAATTACACATTATATACATTAATATAATTTAGATGTTATTGCTTGTAACACCCATTCCTTTTAGCTTTTTAGTAATTACAATAAATTTATCCACCCACAAAATAGTAACACAATATTCTTTTCTGTCTATATATTTATTAGCAAGTGTAAATATTTTAATGCTGCCATGTTGCTGTTTAGATTTCTCTCACTATGGAATTCTCTTTAGCATTTCTTATGCAGAAGAACTATAAGAAAATCCTTCATTTTTATTTATCAAAAAAGTATCATCTTATTGGGTGGTGGCGGCTCACACCTTTAATCCCAGCACTTGGAAAGCAGAGGCAGGTGGATATCTATGAGTTCAAGACCAGCCTGGTCTACAGAACAAGTTCCAGGACAATCAGAGCGACACAGAGAAACCTTGTCTCAAAAAAAAACAAATATATATATATAATCTCTTCATTTTTGAAGGATAGGTTTTCTAAGCATAAAATTCTGGGCTGGTATGGTTTTCTTCCAGCATTTGGAACACATAATTGCTTTTCTTTCTGGAATATAAAAACATAATAAAAGTCTACCTCACAGCTGTTAGAATAGCAAGTATCCATTAGACAAGAGCATAGTATAAACCCAGAGACAGATACTGGGCTTCAAGCTGAAGATCAGAAAAGTTAAACAGCCAAGCCACTAGAGAAGTCTTACCTCTACCAAGGCTGGGCAATTGCAGACTGAACCCTGAGCCTCTGTCTCCTCTCATTTTATATCTCCTGGGGTTAAAGGCATGTGACTCCCTAGTACTAGGATTAAAGGTGTGAGCCACCAATACCTGGATCTGTGTCTGTATTGGTCTTGTGTAACCCAGGTTGGCCTTGAACTTACAGAGATCAATTTGTCCCCTGTCTCCCAAATCCTGGCAATAAAGTTGTGTGATACCACTGTCTGGCCTCTAGTGGCTAAGTTTTATCCTCTGCCCTTCAGGGAAGCTTTATTTATTAAAACATAAATAAAAATCACTATAAAAGAGATAAGAAGTATGGCTGTGATGTAAAGAAGGGAGAATGCTCATACACTGTGGGTGGAAGAACAAAAGGTATAGCCACTCTGGAAAACAACATGGAAGTTTCTCTAAACCCTAGAAACACATCTACCACATGACCCAGGAATCCCAAAGGCAATGAAGTCAGTGCCTGATAGAGACATCTGTCCTGCCATGGTCATTCCTAGAGCCCATCAGTGTAACTGAATCTGTGAATACTAGGTTCAGCGAGTGACCGTCTCAAAACATAAGGACGGAGCAATAGAGGAAGCCATCTAGTGTCAGCCCTTGGTTGCCATAGGAATGTGCACACATACACAGATACAAACACACAAAAAGAAAAACTATCTTATCTCACTTTAATGTAAACTCCAAAACCTCAAACATATAGCAAATAGTTACTTTTCTTGTTGCTATGACCACAAGAAGTAACTTGAGAGAGGAAGCAACTACTTCAACTTCCAGTTTAAAAAAGGATCCATACACTGTGGCAGGGAAGGCGTGGCAACAGAAGCATGAGGTGGATGGTCACGCGTGTCCACAGGCAGGAAGCAGAGAGCCGACAGGAAATGGAGAAGAGCTACCAAACCTCGAGACTTGTCCCCGGTGACCCACTTCTCCAGCAAGGCTCAACTTCCTAAAGATTCCGCAACCTTCTAAAACAGACCATAGCTGTGGGCATACGTGGGCAAACATGAGCTTATTGGGGGGTCAGGCTGCATTTCACATCCAAACCACTACACTTAGAAACAGTGGGATGGTAGTTAGCTATTGTAGAATATTCCTTTATACCATATGAAGATGCACCACTGTGACTGGTTCAATAAAAAACTAAATGGCCAGTAGCTAGGCAGGAGGTATAGGTGGGGCTTCTGGACAGAGAGAACTCTGGGAAGAAGAAAGGAGGCAACTAGCCAGATGTACAATTACCAGGATGGACATAATGGAGATGAGGTAACCAATGCTCGGGAGAACGTAGATTAAAAAATATGGGTTAATTTATTAGAAGAGCTAGTTAGAAACAAGCCTAAGCCAAGGCTGAGCTTTCATAGTTAATAACAAGTCTCCATGTCATTTTTTTTGTGTGTGTGTGAGTTGGCAGCGCCAGAAGAAAAGTTTGTCTATGGCTATCTATGGTTATCAGAGGGGAAAGGATTTGGATGGCAGAAATACAGGTCAGAAGGTGTGACAATCGAACTATCTGGCACAGCCTGAGGACCACAGTTAACAATACTGTGTTGTTTACCAAGAGTTTTTTGAGAGAGGGAGTGTATGTGCTTTTTCCCCCCCATAACTAAAAGGAGAGCATTGTTCTAAGTTAATTTGTTTGACAAGGTACTGTGGGAGCACATTCTGCTCCCTTGGCCTTTAAGAGACCAGCCCACTTGGGCGTGGTCTTTTTTATACTGTAAATGCAGCTGTAAAGCCTGCACTCACTCTCTTGCTTCCGGCTCTCGTTTCTGGCTGCTAGACTCTGTTTCTGTTCGTGCAGAAGACTGTTATCTAGGATAGTGATCTGTAAGTTTCCCTTAAATAAATAACCCTTTATTATTCATAATTCTGAAATAGTGTGGGATTATTTTGTGACTTCCGTCATCATCAAGTCATCATTTTACTACATGCACACCAATGCATCATGGTAAATACTTTACATATATACAACTTCCAAGAAATAAACACCTTCTAAGAAGGGGACTAGAAGATCGAGTACAGTGACTCACACCTGCAGTTCCAGGACTTGGTAGGGGGATTGCTGTAAGCTTGAGGTCAGCCTGGGATACACAAGGGGTTTCAGGACATCCAGAACTCCAGAGATCAGAATAAAAAATAATCAATGTTTTATGGCTACTATTGCTGTGATGAAACACCATAACCAAAGAAACTTGGGAGAAAAGAGTTTATTTGGCTTACACTTCTACATCACAATTCATCATCAAAGGAAGTCAGGACAGGAGCACAAGCAGGGGAAGAACCTGGAGGCCGGAGTTGATGCAGAGGCCATGGAGGGTGCTACTCAGCCTGCTTCCTTATAGAACTCAGGACCACCAGCCCAGGGATAGCACCATCCACAACTAATCACTAATTAAGAAAAATGCCCTACAGGCTTAAGTACTGCCCAGTCTTCTGGAGTTATTTTCTTGACTGAGGATCCCTCCTTTCAGATGACTTTAGCTTATGTCAAGTTGACATAAAACTATCAAGAACAGGGGGCTGGAGAGATGGCTCAGAGGTTAAGAGCATTGCCTGCTCTTCCAAAGGTCCTGAGTTCAATTCCCAGCAACCACATGGTGGCTCACAACCATCTGTAATGGGGTCTGGTGCCCTCTTCTGGCCTGTAGGCATACACACAGACAGAATATTGTATACATAATAAATAAATAAATATTTTAAAAAAACTATCAAGAACAAATAATAAAAATAGTAATATAACAACAACAACAACAATAATAATAATATAAAGAATGCTGAGAAAGAA
This sequence comes from Alexandromys fortis, assembly GCF_014885135.2. Taxonomy (NCBI): domain Eukaryota; kingdom Metazoa; phylum Chordata; class Mammalia; order Rodentia; family Cricetidae; genus Alexandromys; species Alexandromys fortis. The sequence continues at coordinate 6,403,338 of NW_026067915.1, read as the reverse complement.
AAGGGAGAATGTAATGATATTTTAGTTGTGTTTTAATAAAAAAAAAAAGCTGGCCCAAGGATCAGAGTACAGAGCTAAGCCAAGGAGTGGTGGCACGTACCTTTAATTTCAAGACTCAAGGCCACCCTGGGCTACAGAGATTGAATCAGTCTAAAAAAAAATTGAACGCACACAAAGGCACTCCCAACACTTGGAACTCACAGGCCTTTAATCCCAGCACTAGGGAGGTGCCCCATGGAGGTCTCTCACCCACCACACTGCCTGGGACTCATGGCCCACTGCAGCCACTGGGGGAACTGCACCAGTCCCTGCTTGGAACTGGTTGCTCTCGGACCCGCTGCCTGCTGCCTGCCACTGCTAGGGGACCTGTGGCGTGGTCTTGGGACCCGCTGACCACTGCCACCACTAAGGGATCTGCAGCATTTTTACTTAAACCATAACAGAGAGAGGGGGAGAGAGAGAGAGAGATCACCAGGCAACTTGAAGGAATTAGTTCTCCTTCCACTACGTGGTTCTAGAGATCAAACTCAGGTCACCAGATTTGGTGGCAAAGGTGCCACCACCTCACCAGCCATTCATCCACCTTTTAAAAAATCATTTGCCTTTCTGCCTTGCAAGAAAAATCGTTCGCTAGTCACTTACATGTATTCTCATCAGAATGGCACATGGGTGGGAACCCAGAAGTTTGGAACACCAGGCTCTTCTTAAAGCCTTGAATAGCTGGATGCTAGAAGGAGATTTTTTGAGGGTAGAATTTCCAAGTGCGGAAGAGAATGGGGTCTTTGAGAAGCATTCTCTGAGGGAAGTGGAAAAAATCCAATTAACTGCTTTCATAGCAGCAGCTGGTTCCTTGGAGTCGGAAGAAATAACACGCCCCAGGAGCGAGCATTTCGTTCACTTCAGTTAGAAGGGCAGTCACCTGCCTCCCTGCGCCACCGCACTATCTGCTAACAGCATTGACGGTAATTAGGACGACAAACAACAGCAAATGCTAAGGGCACCAATTCCCACACTCCTGGCTCTCCTCTGATCTTTATTTAATTTGCCTCTGTGGTTTTAGTGCTGATGAGATTTTAAAGTCTATTTCAAGTTCGGACTCACTTTCCTGTTGTACAAACACGGCATTCATGATAGACAGTTCCACGACGCTAAAAGTAATGACAACTCATTCTGAGAATTTCCGTTTCCGAGTGTTTAGTGTACAAGAGGAACCATCAGGAGCAGTCAATGGTATATTAGCATATTAAGGAAAACAAAACAGCTCATGAAGTACTTACAACTGCTGGATGGAGAAACTTGTGCAAAGCCCAGAGGCCGTGGCTTTCTTAGACACCACTGTAGATGGGGCATTTGTTGGTGAATTCCGTTATTTCTCCCCGACTTCTTCCCACGAGTGCTACTCCTTCCTCCTTTTCCCTCACCCCCTTCCTCCTTCTGTACTTCTCCTCCTTCACTATTTCATGCTATTCTGGCCTCTGGGACCCGACCCCATGCTTCTTAATGACAAACCAGCCTCAGTTCCCCTTCTTCCATTCTCCTCTCTGCATTTTGAAGTCATGCCTCACATAGCTTTTTCTCCCCACTTTGTTACACTCCTCGACAGTAATTCCTGCTGTGTTCTTCTCCGCCCACCTGCCTTCAGTATTGATTAACAGACAGGTAACTCCGTCTTTCCAGGAAGAGCAGTGAATTAAAGGTATGGCTCTCAAGAATTTTCTTTGTTCATATACAATTCTTAATGAATTCACATATGTGTATGGTTTTCCACAATAGCCCTCAGTCTTCTTCCTTGTCTACCTCAATGTTTGTTTTGAATCACAGGGCAGAGCTAGCTACTAGCTGATCAAAATTAACCATAGAGGTTTTGGAGGACTGAGGATAGAGAGATAGGAACTAGTAGGGTGGGGCTTAGAGAGGATCTTAGAACTTTTGAATGGAGGAATGTCAGAGATAAAAGGGCACTGGTGGCCTCTCCGCCACTTCTCTGATCATTCAGGTTCTTACTCCAGACTCCCAAGATTTTATTGATAAAGAAAGAATACTTAGAAACGCACCACCTTGACACATCTCCTGCCTTAAATATATCTCCAACTCCTCTCCACTTCAGTCAGACGTAAAACTCGGACACTCACTCGGCTGTCTTCTGGGTGTCTCTACTAGGATTCCCCTCCTAAAATATCTCAACACAACCCCAACAGCAGTCCTAGAAATACAAATTGGCCTGTCTTAACAACAATCTTTTGGGTATGAGTAGACAAAGCATATTCATAAATAAGTAGGTTTGAAAAACTTAAGTTTGATCTCTAGTAGACAGACACATAAAAACCCATGTAATGTGGCCAGGACAGGTGGCCAAGGTCTGGAGTTCCAGCAGCTCTGGAGGCTGAGGCAGGAGGATGGCAAACACAACCTGCCACCCCCCTGAGGAATTTTGTTAGACCCTGTCTCACTGAAAAAAGAAAGGAAATAGGTCCAAACACAAATTGTATGAGTGCATAACATTATGATTAAGAACTGTTTGCATTCAGCTGTGACCATATGAAAACTTATTATGATATAAAGCTCCCTAATAACCCTTGTATGTCCCCTGTGTGGTCAGATGCTTCCCAGAACATATCTGGGAACTAGGAGAAGTGATGGGTCCAGTCTGAACTGGATGGTATCACACCCAGAAAGGGAAATTGTCCTCTGTGTGAACTTTCAGAGGAAATCCATTTCTTATATCTTAAGCATCTGAATGACTGGACATACATATGATTAAATTTAGAAGCATCATGGGAAAGGACATGCACAATTCATGTGAACAAAAGCTTACATAACCCAAGTCTGCCAATCCTAGTAACCAACCTCTCATAGACCCATAGAGAGAAACTCCAGTGTGGGGCCCAGGGCAGCCTGGCCACACATAATGGGGCCAGGCCATGTGGGGTCTAGGGCACACAACTGCCATGACAGTCCATACCAGGTTCCAGTAAAAGCCATAAGCTGGCACCACCCAGGGAGAGCTAGCATCTAAAGGGAAGTACCTGACAGTCCAACCATTAGATAAAATTAGATAAGATCACCAGATGTCCCTGAGCCCAGTCAATCAGGGTCCTGAACCCTGGAAATCCCCTCACCCCAACCTCTACTGTGATTTAAAAAAAAAAAAAAAAACCAAAACAAAACAAAAAAAAAACCTATTCCAACTGGGCTTGGCACTCTCTTTTCTCTCAACCGCTGCATTGGACAGATGAGAGTCCAAGCTTGAGCTTGAATAAAGGCTCTCTGCTTTTACATACGAGTACGGACTCTGTGGTGGTTTTGGGGGAACCCCACAATCTGGGCATAACACCCAGAGTGTATGTCACTCAGAAGGGGATGTCTTCTTGCAGTGTAGCTGGCCTGTACTGTAGTAGTATGCTGTTAAGCTCTTTGTACTCTTTTGGGGGCCACCATCCAGCTCCCAAATGAGTCACACATGGAGGCATATTCTTAGTAATAAACGCCTGGCCTGAGCTCGGCTTGTTGCTTGTCTGCTTTTATTCATTTATCTTAGCCCGTCTACCCTGTGGCCCCTGTGTTTTTTCCCTTTTTCTTACTTCTGTAAAACTCACTCTTACTCTGTGGATTGCTGTGTTGCTGGGTGGCTGGCCCCCGACCTCCTCCTCCTCTCCTTCTATATCTTCTCTCTGCCTGCCAGCCCCTCCCTATCCTTTCTCCTGCCTCACTATTGGCCATGCAGATTTTTATTAGACCCGCAGGTGTTCCAGACAGAACAAAGTATCACAGCTTCACGGAGTTAAACAAATGCAACGTAAACAAAAGTAACACAGCTTAAAGTCATATTCCCCAACACTGTACTTTTACTTTGCTATTTGTGCTTAGTCTTAGTTAGGGTTTCTATTGCTGTGAAGAGACACCATCACCATGGCAACTCTTACAAAGGAAATTAATTTAATTGGGGTGGCTCACTTACAGTTTCAGAGGTTCAGTCCATTACCATCACGGCAGGGAGCATGGTGGTATGGAGACAGACATGGTGCTGGAGGAGCAGCTGAGAGTCCTACATCTTGCAGGCAACAGGAAATGGTCTCTGATACTGGGAGTAACTTGAGCATAGGAGACCTCAAAGCCCACTCCCACAGTGACATTCTTCCTCCACAAGGCCACATCTCCTAAAAGAGCCACTTCCTTTAAGGTCTATTTTCTTTTGAACCGCCACATCCATGCTTCTTTAGTTCTTTGAACAGGATACCAACATCCAGGAAACACCTGATCCAGAAAGAGACCCCTGACAGCAGTCACCAAAACATCGAAAGAACAAATACCACAGCAAATATTATCTAGTACAAACAGTGTTCTTTGTTTACTATGACACATCAACAAAACAACACCTGCAATATTCATGCACTGTGACCAGGCACTTCTGTGGACTCAACTCAAAAATTACATAAAGCAAATCAGAAGTCTTCACGCAATTACACAATTTATTCCTCCATATGGGCCTATGGAGCCTTTTTTGTTTGTTTGTTTGTTTGTATTTGTTTTTATTTTTTTCCAGACATCCCTGGCTATCCTGGAACTTTTTTTTTTAGACCAGCTGGCCTCACACTCACAGATATCCACCTGCATCTGCCTCCCAAGTGCTGGGATTAAAGACAGGTGCTCCCACCACCTGACTAGGGCCATTTTCATTCAAACTACCACAAGGGCATGCAGGATTAGATCTTTAGCGATTATTATTATTATTGTAACTGCTTCTTGGATGATCCAACTCCAGTCAAGTTACCAAAATGACTACAGCTGCAGGCACAGGACTAGGGGAGAGGCGGAGAACCAAGCAGCCGAGGCCAGTCAGAGATGCTAGTGTGAGCAAAAATGTTCGTTTCAGCTTTTGATGAAGCTTCTGGGGCATCAATAGCTAACTGATGATGAGACACACTGTGGGGGAGAGAGAAGAAGATAGCCAGGCTGGAGAGATGGCTCAGCGGTTAAGAGCAGTGCCCGCTCTTCCAAAGGTCCTGAGTTCAATTCCCAGCAACCACATGGTGGCTCACAACCATCTGTAATAAGGTCTGGTGCCCTCTGCTGGCCTTCAGGCATACACACAGAAAGAATATTGTATACATAATAAATAAATAAATATTTTAAAAAAAAAGAAGAAGAAGAAGATAGCCATGTGATGCACAGGACTCTGCACAGCGCGGGGACTGTCATCAAATTGTCGAGAGGGAGACGTGATTTTGAAATCACAAACAAGCATTACTCCCCTTTCAAGCCAGCTATGAAAGTAAACATGGAATTTGTTTGTCCTGTATATAAAGAACAGAAGCTTCTAATGATGTAACAACAACAAAAAGCACCTGCGACCCTCAGGAACATACTTGTCAAGAACCCATGGACTGTTCCTCTCTGTCAGATGTTGGAAGGAGGCCACTTGTTGGTTCCCGGCTGCTCAGCCCCAAAATAATTGCACAGAAACTATGTTATTTAAATTACTGCTTGGCCAATTACTTACGCGTATTGCTAGTTAGCGCTTACATCTAGAATTAACCCATCTCCATTATTTTATATTTTACCATGAGGCTCATGGCCTACCAGCAAGGTTCCAGCATCCTACATAGCTTTTCTCCTCGACTCTGCCTTCTTCCTTCCAGCATTCAGTTTAGTTTTCCCTGCCTAGCTCTGTTCTACCGTATCAGGCCAAGCCAATATTCTTTATTCATTACTGGTATTCACAGCATACAGAGGGGCATCCCACATCAGTCAGAACTGCTCTCTCTGTGCAGGATAAAGTAGACAGAGCTAGAGAGCAGTTAGTACCAGGGACCACTCTTCTAAGGACTTTCCATTAGTATGTTATTGCAACAAATATCCCCTAAACTTCTGCTATCCACTAGCCACTAGTTTATATACTTCGTGTGCACCAGTCAAAACAACAGAATAAAACAGAATAAAAGATCTGGGAAGCAAATATTTTAGCAAAGGAACGCGGGGGCAGAGGAGGGTATTCATTGGCATATCAGGAAATGGTCACAGCAGGCAGAAGCAGTTTATACACGAAGCAGTGTGGTCCGTAGAGGGCCTCACCAACAGAGCAAGATTTCAGTAGAATAAGGCAATATCCATTGGTGAAAGAGAACTGAGACAACCAGCAGCAGAAAGAACTTCCTCAGTCCCATAAAGGCCATTTGTTAAAACTTACATCGTACTTGATCAGGAGAGAACAAATGTTTTCCTTCGAAGATCAATGTGGTAGTTGGAAAGAAAATGGCATCCAAAGGCTCATCTATTTGGACGCTTAGTCACTAGGGAGTGGAAATGCTGAGAAGGGTTCTGAGGGGTTAGAGGAGAGGCGTCACTGGAGCGGGGCCTTGAAGTATCAAAAGCCTGTGCCTGCTGCCTGTATCAGGATATAGTTCTCTGCTTCTGCTCAAACACTGCCTGCCTGCGTTCTGCCATGGTAATTATGGACTACTCCTCAGAAACTGTAAGAAGCCCTAACTAAATGCTTTCTTTTATAAGAGTTGCTGTGGTCACGGTGCTTTTCCGTGGCAACAGAACCCTGACTAAGACAATCAGAGTAAAGCAAGGTGTTCACCGTCATGATTTCTATTTAACGTTGTATGGAGGTTCCAGTCAGAACAATTAAACAAGGAAAGGAAACCCAAGGCATCCGTATTAGAAATGAAGCCCAATATGGTGGTGGATGCTTGCAATCCTAGGACTCAAGAAGCTGAGGCAGGAGGGTTGCCATGAGTTCAAGGCCAGCCTGGCCTTCTTGGCAAGATCTTGTCTCAAAAATCCTAAAGAGAAAAGAAGTAAAGAAAAAATTAAGAAAACATGTGTAGGTGATATATCTGATATATACAAAATTCGAAGAAGTCCACTTAACAGTGACTAGAACTAAAAGTGATTCAGCAGCTTTTCAGGATACGGAGATCAAAATAACAAAAACCAAAACAACAAAAATATCAACTAAACTGCTCAAGTGCATTTCCATGTACTAGCAATTAACAGTCCAAAAATGAAGAAATCAATCAATTCCATTGATCATTGTGCAAAAAAATAAAAGAAATGCTTAGGAATAATGTTAACTATAAAAATACAAGGCTGGCTGGGCGGTGGCGGAGCACGTCTTTAATCCCAGCACTCGGGAGGCAGAGACAGGCAGATCTCTGTGAGTTCAAGGCCAGCCTGGTCTACAAAAGCTAGTTCCAGGACAGGCTCCAAAGCTGCAGAGAAACCTTGTCTCAAAACAAACAAACAAACAAACAAAAAGGCTGAAGCATTGCAAGCTATCAAAATATTGATGTAAGAACTCAAAGAAAACTGAAATCAACAGGAAGATGTCCCCATGTTGTTGTAGTTTGGATGGTCGGTTTCCACAGAAGTTCCTTGTGGTCAAGGCTTGGTCCCTGGCCTGGGAGGATTATGAGTTGGTAGAGTAAGAGACTAGGCCTAGTGACAGTCCTTAGGTCAATGGGGAAGTTCCTCTAAAGGGGATGGTGGGACTCTGGTCTCTGCCCATTTCTCTTTTGTTTCCTGACCACGAAGTGATAAGTTTTGATGTATCATATCCTCTGGTCGTGATGTACACACCTGGCACAATGCAGCATGGCCAATTGATCCTGCACTAGAACTCCCCAAACTAGGAGTCAAAACAACCCCTCTTTATGTTAACTAGCTCAGATATTTGTTGCGGGAAAATCAAACAGACTGTCTTAGTTAGGATTTCATTGCTGTGAAGAGACACCACAACCACAGCAACTCTTATAAGGAAAACATTTTAATTGAGGTGGTGACTTACAGATTCAGAGGTTCAGTCCACTGTTGTCATGGAGGGAAGCATGGAGACAGACATGGTGCTGGAGCAGTAGCTGAGCATCCTATACCTTGAAAATAACAGGAAGTCGACCGAGACACTGGGTGATATCCTGAGCATAGGAAACCTCAAAGCCTGGCCCCACAGTGACACATTTCCTACAAGGCCATACCCGTTCCAACAAAACCACACTCCCTATGAAATTATGGGAGCAATTGCATTCAAACTACCACACAGACTAACACACACACACACCTGTATCACAAAACTTAGTCGAAATTCTTATTCTTAAGAATATCACACTTTCCAGACTAAACAGAGTCACCAAAATCTCTGTCAAAATCATAGCTGGCTTTTTCTTGGAAAGCATTGGTAGGGAAGTGCTTAAGTTTGTATGGCAATGCAAAAAGAACCAAGAATAAAACAGAACAATAACAAAAAATATTTTTTATAAAAGGAGGAAACAGAGAAAAGAAGCCAGAAAAAGGACAGTCCTGGGGAGCTTCCTGTCAAGTTGTGAGGATGGACGCTGCATCACAAGGGCAGGCGTCTGCACCAAGAGTTCAGAATAAATTCTTAGAGTTAAGGCCAATTTGGGGGAAATGTTAAAATAATTGCATGGGGGGGATAATCTTTAATTAAAAAAATTACCTGTATGAATGTTTTTGCCTACATGTATGTCTATGCACCAGGCATGCCTGGTTCCCGAAGAAGCCAGAAGGTAGTGTTAAGATTGCCCAGAACTAGGTTACAGATGGTTGTGAGCTGCCCTTCATGTGCTGGGAATTGAACCTAAGTTCTTTAGAAGAGCAGCCAGTTCTCTTAACCACCGAGCCACCTCCAGCCCCCACCAAATCGTCTTTTAGGGACTGTCAGTACTGAATATTCTTATGCAGAAAGATAGAGCTAGACTCAAGCCTCATACCAAACCCAAATATTAACTAAAAAAGAAACAGCTTAAAATGTAAAAACTGCTGGGCACTGGTGGCACACGCCTTTAATCCCAGCACTTGGGAGGCAGAGGCAGGCGGATCTCTGAGAGTTTGAGACCAGCCTGGTCTACGAGAGCTGGTTCCAGGACAGGCTCCAAAGCTACAGAGAAACCCTGTCTCTAACCCCCCCACAAAACAACAACAACAACAAAACAACCAAACTCACAAATGTAAAAACTAAGTAAATTATTACAATAAAACATAAGTAGAAATACTCATGAATGGGGGTTGGCCAATGATATCTTAGATACAATATCAAAAGCGCTAGCAGTAAGATAAAATATTAATAACTGTACCTTCATCAAAGCTTATTATTTTTCCATTTTAAAGTAAACCATCATGCAAGCAAAAAATGGGGATGTGGTCTAACAGCAGAGATCTTGCCCAGCATGTACTATGGTTTGATCCCCAGCAACAGTAGAAAACAAATAAATCAAGGGGTGAAAGATCACACATAGATTCAAAGACAATATTTTTAAATTTCATGTCTTATTTTTATGCCTCCAAGAGACTGTTTCCAGAGTACATTATAACTTCTTTTTAAAAGATATTTTAAAAACACACATTTTTTTTATTAAAACAGAATTATAACACTTCCTCTTTTTCTTTGTTCCCTTCAGCCCCTTCTATGCCCCCCACTTTCAAATTGATAGCCTCCTTCTTTTTATTATTATTGTTACAAACGTGTGTGTATATGTGTGTATACATGCATGCATACGTATGCACAAATATATAAACATAACTTGCTAAGTCTATTTTCATTGTTTGTGTTTGTGTAGCTTCAGGGCTGACTGCTTTGTATTAAGCCGATAAGGAGGCTCATCCCTGGGAGAGACTAACTCTCACTTTCTTAGCAGTCATTGGTTGCCGATAGTTCTTTGTCTAGGAGTGGGACTAAGAAGGAAAAATAGTGGACTTAAAATCTCGCATGAACTAGGATTTGAACAGACATGTTCCCAAAGAAAGTGTACACAGCAGCAAGCACGTGAAAGGTACTCAACCACATTAGTCATTAGGGAGATGCAGACCAAAACCACAGGCGAGGGCTGGGGACGTAGCTCAGTGGTAGAACCCTGGCCACGCACACAAGGCCTGGCACTATGGCAATAAATGAAGAAAAGATATTCGGGCATAGCAGTGCACACCTTTAATCCCAGCACCTGGGAGGCAGAGGCAGGCCGGATCTCTGTGAGTTCGAGGACAGCCAGGGCTACATAATGAGACCCTGTCTTGCAACAAACAAACAAAAACGAGAAAATAAAATAAAACAGAGAGTTTCATAGGGCTCTGTAATTCTATGCCTATACACATTCCCAGTACAGATGGAAGCCCTTTATGTGAATGTTTGTAGCAGTACAGCTCATAATCACAAGAGTCCAAAGCCAGAACTGCTGACATGCCAAGTGGTACATAACAATGAATAACAGGCATCAGTTCAGTGGACTATTATTCAGTGACAACAGGAAATGAAGTCCCAACACGGGGTACAACATTAGACCAGGAAACATGTTAGCCGTTGACACAGGGGGACTGAAGAATGACAGTTAAAATTTATAGTGACAGGGTCTCACTGTGTAGCTCTGGCTGGCCCTGAAATCGTTAGGTAGACCAGGCTGCACCCAGCTACTTTTTGAGGTGGTGGGGATGATCTGAAGTTGAATATGTTAGTAGTTACACAACCCTGCAAATACCGGAAACCACTAACGCAGATGCGGTGGTTTGGATGACAATGGCCCCATAGGCTGTGACGTTTGCCTGTTTAGTCCCAGTTGGTGAATTATTTGGGAATAAGTAGGAGGTGTGGCCTTGTTGGAAGAGGTGTGTCACTAGGAGCAGGCTTTGAGGTTTTAAAGGACTTATGAGTTTCCCAGTATGCCTCTCTCTATTTCTCCTCCCCCTTTCTCTCTCTCTGTTTCCTACTTACGGTCAAGGAGTTAGCTTGCAGCTGGTCCTTCACTATGCCACCATGGACTCTAATCCTCTGAAACCAAAACCCAGACCAAACTCTGTCTTCTCTAAGTCGCCTTGGTCGTGATGGGTTATCATGGCAATAAGACAGTGTGTATTTAAAACGGATGCATTTGATGGCATGGAAATATCTCAATAAAGCTGTCCAAAACCAGAGGAAGGTTGATGGAGTCAGCAGGGAGAATCTGAAAGAAGAATGCTCTGGCCAAGTGGAAACAGTGAGAGCAAAGCCCTCAGACAGAGCGAGCCTTCATGAGAACAGCCAGGGTATCCAAGGGACAGCACAGAGACCAGTGTGGCTGGGACAGAGTGAGAGAAGAAAGAGCTGGATCACATGGAAGGAGAGCAGAGAGGGCAGGAGAGGAGAGGCTGGGCCATGCAGGATGACAAGGGCCTCTGGGAGGGCTTGTGTTTGCCAGTGGCTCAGTCTTTAGGATGGTGAGCCCAAGAGTGGCATCTCTGACGTCTGTGTTATAAAAAGATGTCCGGCTGCTGCATGGAGGGCAAAAGTAAAGGCAGACTAGCCATGTGGCTGCGTCCATGTGGATGCCCTGGCTTAGACATCACTGGTGAATAGTTATTGGGATGGTGGGTCACTAGAGTACTAGGGAATTTTTTGTTTTGTTTTTCAAGACAGGGTTTGGGTTTCTCTGTGTAGAATAGGGTGGCCTTGAACTCAGAGATCCTCCTGACTCTGCCTCCCAAGTGCTGGGATCAAAGGTGTGCACCACTACATCTGGCTGAAGAGAGATTTTTAATTCATTTACCCCCCAGGACACCTCTATAAGGAAACTGATCGTATCATTCTTACTTGTCAGGTGACAAAACTGAAGCCCCGTATCACTTTCCTTGTCTTCTGAGATCTCCATGGCACAGGCAGGAAAGCTGGACAGTAACACTGGGCTGCCTGGGCCCAGAAGCTGGCTCTCTTGGCATTTCTCACCCAAAAGGTCAGCATTGCCTGTCATGGCTGACTTAGGAACATTGCAAGGACTTTGAAGAGTTTGCAAGTCACAGCTGCATGCTGGGATTCTTTTCCTCTGACTGACTTTTTCCTGGGACTTGGCCTAACAACTTCTTATTCATCGTGAAACAGTTTATTTCCCAGAGAACAGGGTCAACAACAGCACAGAGTTAGACAGGAAAAAAGTGGAGGCCTAAAATGAGATTGGGGGGGAAAGGGAGTTAAAATGTAAGGTGTTGCCCTAACAAGGGATCTGAGACTGTCAGCGGAGAAGCGACTCTGACAGGGTGGCAGACGGAAATTATCCCGGGAGGCTGTGTGCAATTGAAATGGGCCTTCTCCTGAAAGCTTTCTAATGAGAGTGGAATCCTCTCTCCTTTTTAAAGTGTTCAAGCGGAGCCACGGTGTCACTTTCACTCATAGCTCTGAGGACAGCCCTAACTGAAACCCTGTCAAGCTTAGTCTGGCCCCTGCCTGGCCCGTCTAGGAGCTTCCTACACAACCAAAGTTTTGAATTGGAAGGAAATTGCCTGTGATTGGTTTTTCTTTGGCTTCCTGGAAATCATGGCTTCTATCAGCGGGAGTGATTAGAACATTTTGCTTCCATTTCTAGGCGTCTCCTCCACTTCTCCATTTCCAGTTCCGCGGTGCTTCAGCTCCTCATGATCCTGTGGGATTCACCCCTCCCCGTCCTGCACCACTGGAGGATGTGACTAGGAGAACAGCAGCTTCCTTCCATCTTGCAGCTGATGGGGGACGCCACGGGAACTGCAGAATGCCAGCTCATGGTGCGTTGTCGAGCACAGCCTGGAATCTGCTTCCTCCAGATTTCTTGTTTCATGGCGGACGCGGATGATATTGTCTCAGCTAGGGTTCCAGCAAGGCAGATGGTGTCTGATGGGTCAAAAGCAGTCACGGATGCCACATTCTTTTTGTTTATTCCTGGCTTCCACAGTCTTACCAGCATCGGACTGTGGAAGATGAGGAAGAGGGATGGAGGGTGGCGTCTTCCCTGCCTGTCCTTTGCCCACAGCACTGTCGTATATGCTAGGTTACAGACTCTAATGCTTTCTCTCTCCCAGAAACCAGGCCCCGCCTCTATAGACACACAGTTAATTCGCCCTGCCTCCAACTGGCAGGATAAGTTTATGGTTCTGACACAGGCTGGGTCACATGATACAGAACTTGCCCTCTGCATAGCTGGAAAGCAAGGCAGGTGAACTTCCTTTGTCCTGGAATCTGAAGGGAGCTGAGGGATCTAGTCTCCCTTCTGGGGTCTTCAGAGCAGCTGCCTAGGGCCATGATGTTGTATTTCTCTCGATATTCTGGAATTGGAGGCTCTGTCTCCTTCAAACCACACTGTGCTATCTGTAGTTGGGGGTCCTAACTCACCTAATGCTGTCCCTTTAAGGCTTCATCATGGCTGCGGCTGGGAGCTTGTTCCTCTCCTAACAGAGCTTCTGGAGGGGAATCTCACCTTAGCTCCCCTCTTTACAAACCCACCGTGATTCTCTTTTAACTATCAGCACAGGCTCCAGATTTCTCACATCTGCACCTCTCCTGCCTCTCTCCTTCTTTACCTCTGCCCAAGCCTTCAGCTTCCCAGCCCTCCGCAGTCAAGCCCTGTCCGGACACCCGTGAGCTCTGAAAACTAAGGGCTTTGTTGGCATCAAGACCCACCTTCCCAGAGGGCAATTCCTTTTGCCTACTATGGGGCTATGCCATAAAGGGATAGCTGGAGGTCACTAGCATCTTCCTACCAAAAAAAGAGGCCTTCTTTTGTAGAACTTGAGTTTCTAGTTTCATAAAAAGACCGGATATTATTTCTTCATGTACTATGATGGTCTAATCTGGTAAAATACTTTCCCCAATTCAAAAAACGATATGCTTCTGAAATTGTATGCAGTTTTTCCAAGTTTGGTAGCAAAAATTAAATATCTTGTCTTCTCTCATACATAATTGCGCCTTATGGGCTTGAACTTTGCATCCATTCTTGATGTCTGCTTCTACAACACTTAATAAATTCAGTTCTGCAAAGTCCCGTGCTTTCCCCCGTGTCATTTCCTTACCGTGACATTATCCTTCTATGATTGATACAGTACTGTACAATGTGCTAGCATATTAAAAACGGTATTGGGGCTGCCTAGCTTAATCATGATTTAAAAAAAAAAAAACACTTTAGTATACCTGTTAAGTGATCTTGGTGATATTGTTCTCTATCAAGACCAGCTTGGGCTGCTATTGCCTTTTTGAGCCTTCTTTTATGAGTCTGAACGAGCCCGCAGTCTGTCTTCGCCTCAGGAGCGGCATATACTTTATGTTTCTGCGGGGTTGTTTTCATCATACGCTAATAAACGGCAGACGATGTTCTCCGAGGAGTCTGCTCCCCGCATCAGATCTTCGCTGTGTTGACTGTGTAGAAAATTAAAACGGAGGAAGGCTAAGACATCAGCCACAGACACGTGGCAAAGGTTGTCGTGAGGGATTAGTGACAGAGTCTGTCTCCCCAGAAATGGAAAGATGAGTTGGCACTGTGACAGAACGTGCCTAATATGCACATTTGTGACTTTCTTCAAAGCGCCTTCGGGTCCGATCCTACCTTTGCTGGATTCCGTTGGGAGAGGAATTCAAACTCTACGCAGACATGAATATTTCTGAGCTGATTTCAACAGGAACGTGGCAGTAAGTCTTCCTTGAATATTTATTTGTTAAGTGTTTCTGCCGAAGTTTGAATATTTGTTAAGTTTGCCGAAGCTGTCCTCGGGAAAAATAGAATTCAGCCCAAGGCTGCACATCATTGGATCTATATGAAATATCAGCTAGGGTTTGAGCCGTGGCCTGCTCCTTGTTTTATTAACCTAAACCACCTAGATTCTCTTGACAAGACTGGTTTTCATGTCAATTACACCCCAAGACGAACAGGGCTTGTTTGAAACCTGCTCCTGGACAGAAAATGCAATTCCATTGGCAGAGTGAGGGCCTACTATACACAAGGCCCTTGGGTTGACCCTCAGCTCTGGGCGTGGTGGTGCACACTTATAAGCCAAGCACTCAGGAGGGAGCAAGGAGGGTCAGAAGTGAGGTTGAGTTTGAGGTCAGTCTAGGCTATATAAGATCCTGTCTCAAACAAACACGCCAAGATAGACGAAAACAAATAAAAACACTTTAAATGAGTTTGTGCTAGAAAACTGACAAGTCTTGGTCTTCAAAAGGTCTTAATTGTGACCTTGAGGGCAAGAGAAAGCCGCCTGCAGTCCTCAGCATTTGAGATTCATGGGACCGGACGGTTGGTGTGGCAACAGAAGCAGACAGGGAGGGAAAGGAAACTGGGGTTGCAGGGAGCCAGAGCCCACATGGCTCTGACCCCTGACCCATCACTTAGCGGTGACGTGATTACAGGAGACTTGGCTGGCCTTCAGTGACCTTCCCTCTGGTGTAATCCTCTCCCCTTGAGAGCAAAGAGGACTTGCGACTTGCTGTAGACCACAGACTATGGCAGACCTGATGGGATGTCCCTGCTTCAATTGTGCTTCAGTCTAGGAGGGAAGTGGAAAGATGCTGCCCTGCCCTGATGACTCTGACCCCTGGAAAGGCTCCTACCTTGGTCCAGCCTGGAGGCACAGGCCTCCCCTCCCAGCACTCGGAGGCAGACCTGTTATAAACAGAAAGTCAACTAGGGTTACATAGTTAAGTTTAAATACAGCTTGGGCTACATAGCAAGAACCTATCTCATAGAACAAAGCAAGATTTCATCTTAAACTGAACACTGTAATCTCATGCCTGTCATTCTAGTGCCTGGGTGGCAGATGAAGGAAGATCAGGAGTTCAATGTCATTCTCAGCCACATACTGAGTTTGAGGCCAGCCTGGACTGTATCACACCCTTTTACCAAAAACAACCCCCGCCCCCCTCCCCCAAATCTTCTTACTAGACACAGGGAAAATCCTCCTAGCTTCAGAAAAACTGTAGGATCTACCTGTGAAGAGGGCCACGTGATGGAGACAGTGGGCAGGCACGGGGACATAAAGGACTTCTGTGGCCAAGAGCCAATAAGAAGCTGGGATCCTCAGTCATCAAGTATAAGGAAACGAATTTCTCCGATAATCCAAGGGAGCTCAGCAGTGGAGTCTTCTTCCTCAGACCTGTATCCAGGCAAAGATACGGTCCGCCCAACTCCTTCATAGCAGCCTTGTGCTTTCTGAGTAGAAGAGGCCTAGACAAGCTGAGCCCAGCTGCTCCCGTGTGGGCGTGCCCTCAAAGGGGACTGCAGGACACCAGTCCATCTTCTGTCTGTCTTTCACTTGGCTCTCTCTTGAATGGGCCTCTCTGCACATGCCTCTGTCATGATGTCTTATCTGACCATAGGCCCAAAAGCCAAGGCTCCAACTAACCACTGACTGGATCCTCCAAAACTGTGAGCTAAATAACCCTGCCCTCTCCATAAGCAGATCCGCTCAGGAGTTTCACACAGCAACAAGAAGCCACCAAGGGCACTTTGGCTAAATCCCACTGAATTGTCACAGACAATTCAGCGCTTGTCACAGACACAGCTGTTCTTAGCGTGTCTCTAGTATACTATTGGAAGTGGGGAGCCAGCTCAGCCAGTCAACTGTTTGCCTCGCAAGCTGAGACTTTGAGTTCAACCTGTAGAGCTGACAGAAAGAGTGGGGCATGGTGGCACAAAGTGGCAATTCTAGCACGGGAGGGGCAGTGGCAGGAGGACCCCTGAGGTTAGCTAACCAGCCCAGCTATCCTAATAGGTAGTTCCAGGATAACGGGAGACCCTGTCTTCAAATGCAAGGTGGATTGTTCCTGAGAAACAAGGACATCTAAGGTTGATCTCAGACCTCCATGCATATGTGTACATGTGTGCACTCACCCCACATATACACACATCCACATGAACACAAACCCATCCATACACAAATATACATACAAATATATATATATTATTATTATCCAGAGAGGATAGGAGACCCAGAACACCCACCATTCTGGGTTTCAAGAGCCAAAAATCTCGCCCTGGTCCTTATCCTACAAGAGCCCAGGGAACCCAGGCCTGAGTCAAGGGCAAACACAGACATATCCGTATGCTCTAGCTTCCCGAGACTGTTCCACGGTCTGCTAGATTTTTTGTTTCCCCTATCACCTACTCTGTGCCCAGGAAGATACAAAGCCAAGAGAAACGGGAAGTTGTTCTTTCCCACAAGTCATACGAAAAGGCTGACACTGGAGATTTGTCCTCAGGACTGAGATCCTAGACTCTGACAGGGACACACCTATGTGGTATAGAGAGAGACTGTGCGGTTGTTTATGTCCTTGGGCATCTGATACTGGAAGGCTGAGCTTTCTAGAGACCCATGAGTGATGTCTTACAGGGAGTTGGCGAGAACCCAGGCACAGGAGGCCTTAGCCCCAAAGTCATGAACCCAGAGCCTTCCTTCCAGAAGACAGGAACTCCAAGATAAGGCATCTCTATTTTCAGTCCTCCGTAAGAGGACTCATGCCCTACCCTTTCACTACATTGGTATGGGAAGAGTGGAGAGAATGCCTTATAAATGAATGTATGTGTGCATATATGTTTGTATGTGTGTGTGTGTGTGTGTGTGTGTGTAGACCAGTAGACAAGTACATTCCACAGGACAACTTTTGGGAGTTGTTTCCTTCCACTGTGGGCTAGCTGTTTATCAGTGCGACCTTGTGTGGTTTGTCAACACCCTTCATTGAGAAAATAGCAGGTGGCCTTGTTAATTACCAGCCGGAACCTAGTTTGGTGATGGAAGCACCGTGTATCACACCCAACCTGTCCTCCTCTGAGCAACCTGGTACCCACTGGTCTCACTGCTACCAGACTTATTCATGTGGCCACGGTTATTGGCTCATCTCCCCAGAAGCAGAGAAAACTAGTCTCCTGGTACTAGCTCTTTGTGATGGAAGAGGAGACCAATAGAAGTATGGGAGGCCAGAGCCTCACCTCGAGAGATGAGGGAGAACTCTAGGTTGTCTTTGCCGCTTGCCACCTTGTTGCTCTGACGTTATTTACTGAACCCCATGAATCCGAAATCATGCAAGTAGCACCATGTTAGAGAAGCATTCATCCCAGGGCCTGAGTGGTCCTCATTGATGACAGCCATTAGAGCATTATTATTAGGAATGGGCTATTGCTAATTCCCATCACGGCTACTGCTCTGTAGTACACCAAGACGTATCATTACAGTAATTAGCATCTCTAGCAGAGCACAGACCAAATGACTCCAGGTAGGAGGAGAGTCCTTAGCACTTAATCCAATGAACTTCATTATTTGAAACTGTGTTCTAGCCCAGCATTTGCCAACTTCCCTGAGAATGTCTTGACGGCCGAACGGTCCGTGGCGACTGAGCTTGACAACGGTCGCAGGTAATCCACACATAAGTGGCTGTGGCTGTGCTCCAGCTGATGGCTATTTGCAAAGACAATTGGCTGGCTGGATTTGGCCCAAGCGGCTTGCCCAAGTCCCGTCCTAGTTTCTTTGCCTATGTCAGCAAGGTGATGCTGAACAGAGCCCTGTTGGGAAGAATTCACGGCAGAGCAGACACAATAGGATCTGTCTTCATGGCCTATTCCCACAGGAGCATTCTGGGAATATTACCTAATTTTGTAGTAGTCAGAGAATATCACTTAACTTTCCCAGGCCTCAGAACTTCCTGTACAGGTCACTGTTCTGTTGCTAGTCTATGAAAGCTAATGTTTACCTAAAGTACTATATATATATATATATATATATATATATATATATATATATATATATATATATATACACACACACACATATATATATATATATGGTGTGAGCATATTTCAGGATTTGTTGGTTGTTTTGTTTTGGAGGCAGACTCTCATAGATCCAAGGCTGGCTTTGAATGTCTAATTCTTCTGCCTCTGCCTCTTGAGTGCTGGGATTACAGATCTATGCCACCAGACCTGGCACGTGCACACACATGTGATTGCTAGCTTCTTCTCTGTCCAACTGGACAGTGAGTTTGTTGAAGGCCAAATACCTGTCGTCTCTTGCCTTGATTTCTGCGCCTCCTCTAAAGGCTGGAAATGTGTCTGCACAGAGCAGGGCGTTGCTGGCAGCCAGGCTTTTTGCCATTCTCAGAGGACCAGTTGTTCTTACATTTGCAAGTGAGAGAAGCCAGTGCTTGCCAGGAGAAACGGGAGATGAATGTGTTGGGGGCTGGGACATGCAGAGATAGCCACGGACCAGCCAGCTGCTGTTGGTGGCAGCCAGTGACCCCTCCACTCCCTCCTGGACTTCCAGCAGCACCCCAGAGAATAGCTTCCTATGATTCTGCATCTTTGCTTGCATCCTGGAAAATAAGCCATTGCTTCTGTAGTGGGAATATTTTACCAACCCCTCAGATAAAGACAGTTTTCAGAGCTGGCTGGAGGAACAGCAGACATCCATTATTGTGTTGATCTCGTGCAGACCTGGGGCACCTGTTTATGACATTTGGATGGCAACATAGTCTACCACCACCACGACTTTCCACTGATGGCATGTCAGACAGACAACAGGAGAAGACAGGCCCTCCAGGTTCTCTCTGGCTGCTCTAGCAGACAGCAGACAGACACGTGCTTGCTCTGTCTCCTCTCTGTGTGTGCCAGCTTGTCTCCTAACAGCCAGCACCCACGACTTCTCGTCGGCAACCCACTTTACCTCTACGCAAGGCAGCCTGGGCAATTAACTTATAATCATTAGAAGCATCCCTTTACTAGAGCTTATAAATTCCCAAGCCCCCTTGCTCCACAGTTAGGAACATAATGAAGTCTGTGTTTAATACTATTTTTAAAACCTTCTCCACAAAACTAAGCTTCATTTGCACACCATGGTAACTGCCTTAGTTTTGTCCCCCTTACCTACTTCCCTTCCTCACATTACCACACCCACACACTCACACTAACCCCCCCACATGTGTGCACTAACACACACTTCCCCCCACACACACCTGCCAGCTCAACTCCATGCCCTCAGCCTCTGTCTTCCGTGCGTCTGGGGAAGGAAGCTTGGGGACACATCTCTCTGCAGCTGAATGCTGGTGCACCATTTTCCAGACCTATCAGGAATAGGGCCACAACAATCACCACGAAGTCCTGTGATTCATAAGAACGGTGGCAAATGCTTAGCCAGAGTCTTTCAATTATTAAAGAAACATTGTTACCTTCCCCTTTGCAATAGAATGTTAAGAATGAGAAAGGCAGTCCTGAGAAAGGACTAGTGAGCTGGGGAGAAGGCAAACACACTCAAAAAGCCTCGAATCTGTATTCTTTAATGAATAGAAGAATTATATGTTTAGATAAGATTGGCCTCTCTGATAAAAACCCTGATGCTGGGGGGGGGGGGAATGATTGGTAGGACTGGAGGGGAGGAGAAGAGAGGAAGAAAACAGACAAACATTATTTAGGGGACTCTGCAGTCCATAAAGGAGAAGGGCCTTGAACTTACGGGAGATAAGGAAAATTGCTTTGAGGCAAGAGAGGAAAGGAAGGCTTCCTGTTCTCTGGGAAGGGGAGATATGAAAGCAAATGAGAAGGGCTGTAAATCACTGTGTGAGCCAAGGACCGTTTTTTCTGCAGGGTGCTGCGGAAGGCTATCAGATGAAAGTCAACTCTCTCTGACTCAAATAAGCGCAAAGCCATCCAGTCTTGAAACTGAAGGACCCCTCTTGATATTTTCAGCAGCCTCCAGGAACTGTGGTGGTGGCTGCTGCTCTCTTCTTGGAATCAGAAGGGGTGGGAGTGGGGCTCTTGTTGGATGCTCTTATCCGAGAGAAAGGTAACTTGAATATTTCTTTTCCCCTCTTCTTTTGCCACCTGAAAAAAAAATTGAATTGTGATGATAAAGATCTGGCAATTGAGCTGAAGCCCTGAACTCTTTATGAAATAACAGCCCAGGTGCTAAGCTCTAATCTTGTTTCTCTTTGTTGGGAAAGGGAAATAATTGCTACTTAGGCTGTCACCGGACTCTGCAGAGGCAGGAGATGGATCTTAAGCACTGTAGGCCCATGAGCAAAGTGCTCTCAGATGAAAGGACCCAGCTGGTATCCTAATTTCCAGGAGGAAAGGTATTCAGAGGACAAACAATTCTCGGGGCCGAGGGAGGATTAGGAGTAGACAAGAGAAAGAGTGAGGAGTCGATTGGATGGGGAAGGAAAAGCGACAGTACAGGAGATGCACTCCAACTGGCATCCAAAAATGACCTAGGAATGAGAAAAGGGGGACCAGGTGCCAGTGATGCCTCACTATCCTGCAGAAAGTATTCACCGTAAATCAGAGCAACACAGACAATCTGGCCGTATACAGGAATTCTGAATAACGTATGTTTGTTTGTGACCCATCAATGGCAAAGATTCAGAGCTAGACCTAAGGTCCCTGGGGAGTGTCCACATGGTTCCAAAAACTAAGGTGCCGATTACAAATCCATGTCTCCCTCTGATTATACCACAATTTCCGTTCCAAATGCAGATTAGGCATCCCCAGCCAGTTTGTTTTACAGCACAGAAAGTAGGCTGCCCGTCTTGAGTTTTGGCATATCCAGAGGTTACTTTGGTAAAGGGTATGGTCAACATGTTCATCTGTGTTGGGGCCATATTCCAAGTATGGGTGATCTTCCCCACAGATTTTTCCCTTCTTTATCCAAAATGGTAGGGCATGGCTTCTTCCAGGGCGTGATTCTTGACAACAAGCACACAGGCAAGCAAATACAGTAAAAACCACATGGGGCCAATAATAACTGTAGACACTGCCAGGTAGCAGGTGTGACCAGGGCGTGACTCTTGACAACGTGCATACAGGCAAGCAAATACAATAAAAACTGCACGGGGCCACTAATAACTGTAGACATTGCCAGGTAACAGGTGTGAAATGATTTCCTGAGCAATTTCTCTACGTGATCTTTTTTTTTAATTTAATTTAATTTTTTTTAAATTTTTTTGGATTTTTCTTTTTTTTAATTAATTTATTTATTTATTAAATATTTCTGTCTCTTCCCCACCTCCGCCTCCCCTTTCCCTCCCCCTCCACCAACCAAGTCCCCCTCCCTCATCAGCCCAAAGAGCAATCAGGGCTCTCCGTCCCGTGGGAAGTCCAAGGAAAACCCTCCGGTCTCATAAGGTGAGCATCCATACAGCCTAGGCTCCCACAAAGCCAATACATGCAATAGGATCAAAAATCCATTGCCATTGTTCTTGATGTCTCCGTAGTCCTCATTGTCCGCTATGTTCAGTGAGACCTGTTTTAACCCAGGCTTTTTCAGACCCAGGTCAGCTGGCCTTGGTGAGTTCCCGATAGAGCATCTCCATTGTCTCAGTGTGTGGGTGCACCCCTCGCGGTCCCGAGTTCCTTGCTCATGTTCGCTCTCCTTCTGCTCCTGCTTTGGACCTTGAAATTTCAGTCCGGTGCTCCAATGTGGGTCTCTGTCTCTGTCTTCTTTCATCACCTGATGAAGGTTAATATTCAGGAGGATGCCTATATGTTTTTCTTTGGGTTCTCCTTCTTATTTAGCTTCTCTAAGAACCCGAATTATAGGCTCAATGTCCTTTATTTATGGCTAGAAACCAAATATGAGTGAGTACATCCCATGTTCCTCTTTTTGGGTCTGGCTTACCTCACTCAGGATAGTGTTTTCTATTTCCATCCATTTGCCTGCAAACTTCAAGAAGTCCTTGTTTTTTACTGCTGAGTAGTACTCTAATATGTATATATTCCATACTTTCTTCATCCATTCTTCAATTGAAGGGCATCTAGGTTGTTTCCAGGTTCTGGCTATTACAAACAATGCTGCTATGAACATAGTAGAGCATATATTTTTGTTGCATGATAGGGCCTCTCTTGGGTATATTCCCAAGAGTGGTATTGCTGGGTCCATGGGTAGGTTGATCCCAAATTTTCTGAGAAACCGCCACACTGCTTTCCAGAGTGGTTGTACAAGTTTGCATTCCCACCAGCAATGAATAAGTGTACCCCTTTCTCCACAACCTCTCCAGCATAGGCTATCATTGGTGTTTTTGATTTTAGCCATTCTGACAGGTGTAAGATGGTATCTTAAAGTTGTCTTGATTTGCATTTCCCTGATCGCTAAGGAAGTTGAGCATGACCTTAGGTGTCTTTTGGCCATTTGAACTTCTTCTGTTGAGAGATCTCTGTTCAGCTCAGTGCCCCATTTTATAATTGGGTTGATTAGCCTTTTACAGTCTAGTTTCTTGAGTTCTTTATATATTTTGGAGATCAGACCTTTGTCAGTTGCGGGGTTGGTGAAGATCTTCTCCCAGTCAGTGGGTTGCCTTTCTGTCTTAGCGACAGTGTCCTTTGCTTTACAGAAGCTTCTCAGTCTCATGAGGTCCCATTTATTCAATGCGGCCCTTACTGTCTGTGCTGCTGATGTTATACGTAGGAAGCGGTCTCCTGTGCCCACTTGTTGTAGTGTACTTCCCACTTTCTCTCCTATCAGGTTCAGTGTGTTCAGACTGATATTGAGGTCTTTAATCCACTTGGACTTGAGTTTTGTGCATGGTGACAGACATGGATCTATTTTCATTTTTCTACAGATTGAAATCCAGTTTTGCCAGCACAATTTGTTGAAGATGCTCTCTTTTTTCCACTGTATACTTTTAGCTCCTTTATCGAAAATCAGGTGTTCATATGTTTGTGGATTAAAGTCAGGGTCTTCTATACGGTTCCATTGGTCGATTTCTCTGTTTTTATGCCAATACCAAGCTGTTTTTAATACTGTAGCTCTGTAATAGAGTTTGAA
This sequence comes from Alexandromys fortis, assembly GCF_014885135.2. Lineage (NCBI taxonomy): Eukaryota > Metazoa > Chordata > Mammalia > Rodentia > Cricetidae > Alexandromys > Alexandromys fortis. The sequence goes on along the minus strand of NW_026067915.1, from coordinate 6,379,815 downwards.
GTCAGGGATGGTAATGCCTCCAGACGTTCCTTTATTGTATAAAAAATTGACAGTAGCATCTCTACGTGATCTTTAAAAATGATTTTTGAACATTTGTGAGTGATATTAAAAGTCAAAAAGGGTGCCACCATTCTGAACTTAAAGCAGCGTTTCTAAGAATGTTATACTTATCAGAACTTGCCAAAATCCTGTATATTTGTATAATTTTAAAGAATGTTTTATGTAATCACACATTTCAAAGTTTGAAGAGAAGTCAAAACATTCCAAATGTCAGTGTAAAAACCCAGACAACCCTGGAGACTGGAGAGAGTGCAGGAGGAAAGGACCAGCGATGAGGAAGACGGGATGACGGAGATGAGGCAGGAGCATCTTTGCTCAGGGACTGTATCAGTTGGATTGTCTCTGTTGCCCAGGTCTTAAGAGTTTGCTTTCTGTGGAACGATGGGAATGATGGATATTAGGGAGTGCACCCAATCTTGTTTCCAGATCTTTTTCCTTTCTACACTCCTCTTGGTCAAAAGCTAGAGGCCATCTATGGCTACCTAAATAGAGATAATAAGTCTGAATAAGCAATACACAAACTCAAAAAAAAAATGTAAGAAACAAAAAGATCTCATTTTTTTTCCCCACTCAGAGAGAGGTTTACACACAGATGTGAACCCCAGGAGACAGAAATCACAGAATCTGTTCTTCAAAGTCAAGATACAACCATTAATGAAGATACATCCAGAAAATTAATATTCCTCTCAGGTGTGAAGTGGGACGCTCCCGAAGGCCAGGTCTCCAAGCAGCAATGGCTATTCTTAGGGCTCCCACGTGCCACTGAGTTCTGAAGTTGTGTGCTTTGATTTGGAAAGGGGCCCAGACTCCACCGATGTAATAATAGCAGCAATCTGGCCATTCAGTGGTAGCATCTCCACAGACACTAGGTCCCTTCAGATGAGGGACCCTACCCTCTTCACTGACTTTGAAAAGCCTACAAGTAGCATACTCCCTTCTTAAAAGCAAGACCCTGGTTCTTGTCATCAATTTTTAGAGACAAAGTCTCACCGTAATTCCCAAATTGGCCTCAAATGCCTGGACTCTGATGATTTTCCGCCTTGACCTCCCAGCTAGCTGGAATTCTAGGAATGTGCCTTTCTTGCCTTGAACTCTTTGAGCAGGAAGCAAAACCATCATGGTGAAGAATAAATTCACTCACTGACTTGAGCTTTAGATTTATGACATCAATTTCACTTCGCTTTTACCTTATTTTTCTTCCATTTTTTTCTTTTCTTTTTTTATCATTCCATGGCAATTTTCCACACAAAAGCTTTGTAACTGGCTTTCTGTGGTGGCCCAGGCTCCAACCTTATTTTGTCCTTGAAAACATCAAGTGCCACGTAAACCAACAGTCTGATCATACCGGGCACAAGCCCAACCCAAACCCGAGGCTGGCTGAAATGGCCTGAGACGTGGCCGTAATGTCATCATTTTGTGGCTGTGCTTCAGTGCACTGAAACAGCCCCTCCTTAAACTCAGGTACATCCGCCTGTGTCTGGAGAGGCGGGTGGGGGGAGCTGGAGATTTAAACCACTGAGGCAAGACAAGAGTATTGCCTCATTACCCATAAATAAGCCTCATTTCAACTCTGCCATAGAACAGCTTCTTCCTTCTAGTTCTGAGTTATGTAGCCTGATGCAGTCAGACTTCCACTTTGTGCCTTACTGTAAGAAAAGTCTCAGCATGTGGCTTTAGAACTCTGGCTTTAGGAAGCTCTCTTCTCTATAAATAGGGAGCGCCCTACTCCCTCTGAAAAGCACCCCTGTCTGCAGCAGGGATCCAGAGCTGCCCTGGAGCTGTGCCAAGAGAGGCGCATGTGCACAGTGGCACACAACCCAGAACATGCCTGTTAAAGTATGAACAGGGGGCGAAGTGTGTAGAACATGCCCACAACACTAGCTCTCAGAAGGGTGGAGTAGAAGGATTATTGTAAATTCAAGGGCAGCCTGGGCTATCTAGAAAGACCCTGTCTCAAAGTACGAAATGGAATGTTCTGCACAAAGCGATGTGTCAGAAACGAGAGAATCAGACGCTGTTGTACACAGATACACACCATGGGTTACTGGATGCCTTGTGTGCTAACTTTTGTCAACATGACCAAACTAGAATCACCTAAGTAGGTATCCTGGCCTGAAGAACGGTCCTGGTTATAACTGATGTAGGAGGGCCCAGCCCACTGTGGGCAGTGCCATCCTTAAGAAGGTGGACCTGGGCTGTATAAAAACATTAGCCGAAAAGCCAGAGGAAGCAAGCCAGGAGGCAGCTTTTCCCCATGGCTCCTGCCTCTGTTCCTGCTGGAGCTCCTGCTCTGACTTCCCTCAAAGACTGGCGGCTTTTGGTCAGTGTTTCATCACAACAACAGAAAGCAAAAAAGAACACCATTCTGATCATCGACATAAAAACACTGTTCTGATCATTGGCACAAATGGAAGTCTCCTTCTTCTGAGACAAAGAACAAACAAAAAGAAGTCTCTGGTTCTGCAGCTCAGTGTTTTTCAAGGACTTGGTCTCGTTTTAAATCTACTGTTGTTTACTCCTAAATTTCTGCAGGTGGGACTCACAGTGTTTACCAGCACTTACATCCTGGCTTCACAGACTAGGCCAAGCAGGTCATATCCTTAACCTCAGTGATGCTCAGTTAGCCCCTCTATAAAATGGGGCTTCGATAGCATCTTCTCCATTATGTTGCAAAGATGACTAACTGGCATAACAAAATACAGTACAACAGTACACAGTGTTCAGCCTATGGTAGGCCCACATATGCTTTTCTCTGTACTTAGCATTCTCAGAGACTTCATCTCCCCACAGCTCCTAGAAATCACTGTGTTTGCATGATGCTGAAACTGAACTATGGAACCTTGACGCCTCGTGTAGCTGCTGTTCTCTTGGTCTTCCCTGTGGGGAAAGTAGTTCACAGTTCTTCATGAAGCCAATCCTAGGCAGCTCCTGAGCAGCTGCAAAGCAGGGCCCTGAGGGGGTCCTGAGGGGTCCTGAGATGTCCTGAGGGGGTCCTGAAGGGTCCTGAGGGGTCCTGAGATGTCCTGAGGGGGTCCTGAGGGGTCCTGAGATGTCCTGAGGGGGTCCTGAGGGGGCCCTGCCGCGCTTGCTACACATAGTGCTTAAGAGCTGGCTTCCTAGGTTCGACCTCACAGGACTTTAGGCAACTTTGCTGGGATATATTCAAATCAAACTAAAGGACAAAAAAAAAAAAAATCACTGCGGGTGGAGATTGAAGGCTACAAAATGTCAAAGGACGGACTCGAGGTGGAAGAGAAGTTTCTTAGGAGATGCATTTATTATACTCATGATTACCGAGCTGAATTGAGAGGGTAATAAATCACCCGTTCTGACTGCATTTAATATCTCCCCCGTGTTTTCTCTTTGTCATCCTCATCCTCCCTCTTTAATCAAAAGCTTGGCTGTCACGGCAAATAAGAATTCTGGGAGTTTAATAAAGCAGCATCTTCTAGTCCTTACAAGGACTCGGCCTAAAGTGAGTTTCTTTGAAGGTGGTTTGTCAGGTGACCTGATTTGAGGCAATGACAACATTTCGAGGAATTTCTCCCTCTCAGGAATTTATTAACCCTCTGGTTTGGGAAAGATTTCCATAAAAAGAACCCAGGAGGAAAACGTTCCAAAATGTGCCCCCACTCCAATGGGAACAGATCACAATCACCACAAGTGGAAGGAGTTCATGTGTTCCCCACAGACAGCTGCTAGAAAGTGAATTCGCTTGTTAATGCAGAAGACAGAAAAGAAAGAACAAGGCGTGGCGAGGTTCTTGTGCATGAAGGGGTCTAAAGTTGACATTCAATGCCTTTTCCCACCACTCTCTGCTTTATTTATTAAGGCAGGGTTCTCTTACTAAATCTAGAGCTCACCAGTTCCAGCTAGTCTAGCTGGCCAGTTTGCTGGACGATCCTGCCTCTGTGTCCTGAGAGCTGGGATTTCTGACCCCCGCCTCCTCTAGCCAGCTTTTATGCAGATGCAGGCCACAGATCTTTCTCTGCTCTTTTATGCCTTGGCTGTGCTTGGTTTCAGCTTTATGTTCAAAAGATGCCAGTGGTGGGCAGGAATGCTGTGAGCATCACCAATGAACGCTGTGAGCATCACCAATGTGTGTCATAAAGACGGTGGACAGGACCACCATTAGATGAGTTCAATTTTCTCCAGAGAAGTTTAACTTAGGAAAAAGGAAAGTCTTCTTCAATTTCTTTCTTCAAAGATTTGAAGTTCTTGCCATGCAGATCTTTCACTTGCTTGGTTAGAGTTACACCAAGATATTTTATATTATTTGAGGCTATTGTAAAGGGTGTTGATTCTCTGATTTCTTTCTCAGGCCATTTATCATTTATATATAGGAGAGATACCAATTTTTTTTTTAAATCTTGTATTCAGCCACTTGACTAAAGGTGTTTATCAGCTGCAGGAGTGTTCCCTGGTAGAGTTTTAGGGGTTGTTTATGTATACTACTGTATCATCCATGAATAATGATGCTTTGACTTCTTCCGTTCCTAGTTGTATCCCCTTGGTATCCTCTAGATATCTTATTGCTCTAATTAGAACTTCAAGTACTATATGAATAGATTTGGAGAGAGTGGGCAACCTTGTCTTGTTTCTGATTTTAGAGAAATTGCTTTGAGTTTCTCTCCATTTAATTTGATGTTGGCATTTGGTTTGCTATATATGGAAAGCTCTCCATATATCTATACATACATATATATATGTGTGTGTGTGTTCATGTATTTGTAGGATTAACATAGTAAAAATAGCCTGGTAACACCCTAGATGTCCCTCAACTGAGGAATGGATAAAGAAAATGGGGTACATTTACATAATGGAGTATTACTCAACTGTTAAAAAAACAAGGACACCAGGAAATTTGAAGGCAAATAGATGGAACTAAAAAATCATCCTGAGTTAAGTAACCCAGACCCAGAAAGACAAATATGGTGCACACTCACTCGTAAGTGGATGGTAGCTATAAAATAAAGGATAACTATGCTGCCATCCACAGACCCAGGGAGATAACACGGAGGGTTCAGGTGCGATGCCCAGATCTCCCTGGAAAGGGGAAATAGGAAACATTTGATGAGTGGACTGAGGGAGGGTGGGGATAGGAACTTGAGTGATCAGGTCAGGGGTGTGGGTAGGTGCGGGGGAGAGTACTGAAAGACTACTGGAAATGGGGGTGCGGGGGTTTACCCGGCATTACCTTACCAGGTAAAAACCTGGCCCAAGGGAATCTCCCAGGAATCTACAAGAATGACCCCAGTTAAGACTCCTAGTAATAGCTGATAAGTATCCCGAGCTGGCCATCTCCCGTGACCAGGTTAGTGCCCAGCCCAACTGTCATCAGAGAGACTTCGTCCAGAAACTGATGGAAACAGATGCAGATCCATAGCCAAAAGTTACGTGGAGTTCGGGGAGTTCTGCCGAAGACAGGGAGAAAGGATTGTAGGAGCCAGAGGGATCAAGGACACCACAAGAAAACTCACAGAATCAAATAACTTGGGTTCATAGGAGCTCACAGAGACTGAACCGACAACCAGAGAGCTTGCATGGGACTGACCTAGGCCCTCTGCATACATGTGACAGTTGAGTAGCTTGGTCCTCTTGTGGGACTCCTAACAGTGGAACAGAGGGTGTCTCTGGTTCTTTTACTGACTTTTGGGGCCCTACTCCTCATACTGGGTTGCTTTTCCCAGCCTTAATACATGGGGAGGTGCTTAGTCTCACTGCAACTTGATATACCCTGTTTTGTTGTTACTCACAGAGAATCTGCCCTTTCCTGAACAGAAAGGGAGGGGGAGTGAACTGAGAGTAGAGTAGGAACAGAGGGGTTGTGGGGGTCGGGGGAAAGGACTGGAAGGGAAAGATGGAGGGAAACTGCAGCTGTGATGTAAAATAATAAATAAATACTTTTACTTAAAAAAAAAAGGAGAGTCCATTTTGAAAGTGTGTCAACACAGGGGTTTCCCTATAAAGGCCCCTGCTTTGCTTAGCAGCTAATGACTTGGGAAAACTCTGTTGTTATATATGAAAGTTGAATAACAGTTATTTTTAAAATACTTGTTTTTATGTGTATGGGTATTTTGTCTGCATGTATGTCTGTGCAGAAGAGAGTGTCGGGCCCTCTAGAGCTGGAATTACAGACTTTGTAAGCTACCACATGGGTGCTGGGAACTGAACCTATATCTTCTGCAAGAGAAACAAGTGTTCTTAAGCAATGAGCCATCCTTCCAGCCCCAAAGGTTTTTTTTTTTTTTTTTTAAAAGCATTTTGAATATATCCACTTCTCCCCTGCCAACTCCTCTCAACATCCATCCTCACCTTCACACCCACCCAACTTGGGACCTCCATTTTTTTTTTTTTTAAAATTTTAACTCATCAGTTTGTGCTGACCATACACTGTTGGGTGTGTGGTCTTCCCTTATGTTCTATCCATCCTGAAAGAAATCAGACTCCCCCCTCCCAGAAACTACCAATTGCCAATAACTCCTCAGCTAGAGCTGGGACTTCATGCTCATCCATCCCCTCCACAGGCTCCAGCTTTTGCTGGGCTCAGGAGTGCTGTCAAAATCCTGTGAGTTCGGATGTGCAACCGCCCTGTTGGGTCAGGAGAGCAGTTTCCTGTAGTCGTCCTCCACCTCTGGCTCTAACCGTCTTTCTTCCTCAAGGTCACACTCTTTAGCCTTCTATTCCTACTTCTATGTGATATCAAGCCCACAAGTCCTCCCTAAACACACGTACAAGCCTGTTCAAAACAATATTATTTACATTAATCAAAACTTAAACCACTTAAACTTTTATTGACAGGACGATGGTGAGCACAAGGGTTAACTCTCTGGGCCTGGTTTATTCAGTCTGTACATTCCCAAGGTCTTCAGGATTGAGTCTTGTCTTGGTTCCTGGGAGATCTCTGACCTTTGCATTATCCCACCTTTGTATGTCGAAAGTCAAATCCCTGGAAGGCAAGATCATGGAAGGAGAGAACCAATTTTGTCCATTGACTTCTGCACTTAGGCATGCGCACACTGTAAAAGGATGGCTACAGGTGCTCTGGCTGCTACTGCTGCATCCTGTCCTGAGAATCAACGCAGTGCGGTCTCTGCTTCTTCTTAAACTCATATTCTATGATGTTTTACTTTTTTGGTTTTTTTGAGGGTCCCTCCACCCAGCTCCCAAGTAAATCACACACACGGAGGCTTATTGCTTATGAATGTCCGGCCTTAGATTGGCTTGTTTCTTGCCAGATTTTCTTACATTATCCCCAGATTTGCTTCTGGGCTTTTATCTTTCTGTTTCTTTATGTTTTATTTTCCTTCCTACTCCGTGGCTGGTTGGATGGCTGGCCCCTGATGTCCTCCTCTCCTTGTTCTCTCACTCCTCATCCTCTCTACTCCCAAATTTCTCCTTCTGTTTACACTCTCTGTCTGCCGGCCCCTCCTATCCTTGCTCCTGCCTCGCTATCAGCCTCATCTCTTTATTAGGGCCATCGGGTGTTTTAGACAGTAACAAAGCTTCACAGGGGTTAAACAAAAGCAGGGTAAACAAAGGTCACACACCTGAAAATAATATTCCCCAACAGACTCATCTGTCTAAATCTAGATATTGGTAAAGGTCATGGACTAGGGATAGAAGCTTAGAGACTCTCATTTTGATACCAAGGATAACAAAAAATAAGAGCCTGGCATTATGGTTTCTGTAGTAAGATTGACATTCTACATCATTGGCAGAAATTAAAGATGTCAGATAAAAAAGTAGTGAGATATTAAATATTAAAGATATTTTGCATGTTGGGATCAAAATCAGATTCACAAAATGTTTGAGACTAAACTATGTATCAGGCACCAAGTTAGAGGCTTGCTTACACACACACACACACACACACACACACACACACATACAGTGGGGGGTCACTACATTATAGGCGTACAGAAATGTTGAACACATTTGGATCATCTTCCACCCAAACAAAAACTACCAGGCATCTGATAGAAAATAATCTAGTGATATTAACTCACAGATTTGGAATTAAAGGATGGCACTGAGGCACCCTTTATACATAGAAAGTTATAAAAACTTTATTCTGCAAGCTTTAAATGTTAAGTGTAAAATGAAAAGCACATTAAAAGACCCAAGTAGATCACGTAGATAGACGCTAAGATGATAGAGGTGGAGAAACTAGACCGGCTAGCACTAGCAGCAGATTTGACACGGCAGATTAGTGAATTGAAGATAAAATAAGAAGATACAAAATTGGCAAAGGAATTTTTTAAAAAGTCAGTGAGCTGTGGGAAAACATCTGATGACATAATACACTTGTTACTGGGAACTCCAAAAGAAGAGGATGAAATAAAATGTCCATCTTTGGCGAAAACTATAAATATGCAAATGACACAGTTGACAAAAACTATAAACATACAAATCCAAGTCTGATGAATAAGCACAAGAATCGTGAACTAAGTGGAACCAGACACATAATCAGAGTGTTCAAAACCAGGGCCGAGGACTGGGTGTGTGGGGCGATGACAGGGTGCTCTAGTAGTATGCGTAAAGTCCCGGATTCAACTTCCAGCACCGCAGACTGGGCATGCAACCCCTGTGCTCAGGAGGATGGCCAGTCTGAGCTACACCCGCATTTGAGGCATCCTAGGCTACATGGGACCCTGTTTCAAAAACAAAAACAACAAATTACACAAGAGAAAAATCTTAAATGATTTAGAGTGGAGGAGGAGTCTTTTAGGCTCCCTGGATAGACCTAGGAATGTGTCCTGGCGTACATTTTTTGTTATGTTTTTATAATCATACACTCTAGAAAGATTAGAAGGTAAGGAGTTGGGAGGCAGAGAGATAAACACGGGTTTTATTGTTTGCCAGTGAGTCAGATCTGAACTAGGGCCCTGACGTAGCTGCAAGTGGAGAGGTAAGAATTAGAATGAACATAACTTGGAGGCGGAATGTGATTAGCACACTGCTTATGGGGTACTGGCTGGTAATATTAAAAGTCATTGATATCAGGGGAGAGAATGATTTAATTTCAAACATGATGACTCTGTGGTGTGCACAGTTTCTCTATGTAATCCTGGGCAAGATGCCTGGCATACAGTTACAGGTTTAGGACACTAACACACAGAACTAATGTTCTAAAGTCCCTTAGCCTGGTTATGACATCATTACTTTAATGATTTGTTATTTTAATGTTTTTAAAACAGGGTCTCATGAAGCCCAATGTAGCTTCAAACTCTAAGTAACTGAGGTTGACCTTGAACTTCTAATACTCCCAACTGAGCCTCGAAAATGCTGGGATTTCAGGTGCACACCGCTGTACCCACACATCATTATCTTTAATATACTCCAACAAAATATTCTGGGTTCTATTTCTATGTGTATGCACAGAGTCATGTTACTAGCTGGGAGGGGTGACAGTGATGAACTTGGTGGCAAACTGCACAGAAGAGTCACTTTCTACTAGACACACAAACTGCTGCACCGCAGTGTAGGTGCTGGAGAGATTGTCAAGAACAGGAAGAAAACGTGGAATCTGAAGGCCCAAGTCCCTTCTTCGTCTTTCAAATGCACAGCTGCTTCCCCTCAGAACGCCTAATGGGACACAGCTGGCAAATCAAAAGTGCCTTTTAGAATGCCAGCATCACTGGGTATAGAACGGCAAGTTTGGAAACGAGAGCCAGCAACTTAATGCTGGCACACCCTCCTCTGGGAGAGGCAGGATAAACCCCTTACTGCTCTCATCGCTCTGAGCCAAGGTTTTGCTTTGTTTGGGGGTTTGCTGCAGACAGGGTTCTGCTCTGTATCTTGGGCTAGCTTTAGACGCCTAGCAATCCTGCTCCTTCACCTTCCCAAGTGCAGACGTTGTAGGCCTGAGCCACGGGCATGGTCGTTTCCATCCCTGTTTAGTGGTCAGTCGATTCTGGTTGTGTTTTCCAAAGCAAAGATAAAGCACAGCTTCTTCCTGTGACCCCTTCTCTTTCAGGGACAAGACACACGCTGCTCTGTATTTGCGGACAGACAGGGGAAAGTATAAGCTAGGACAACCATGAGGCTGTGTGCTACAAAGTATTGCTGTGCTTGGGATACACTTGATCCCCTCTGAAAGTGGTGAGGAAGTCTGATTGCCTTTCTCACAAAATTCTCACCCTCAGGCCTGAGTGATTTCTATGTCTCACTGGGAACCATCCTCTATAGGCTCCCCCCGAATACAACATTCTGGAATTTTCTGAGTGTGGAGCCTCCCTGCTTCCTGCCCACTTGCTACTGCCTGGCTGCAGTAGCGCTATTACTAGCCTCCTGTGCTTTGGCCACGATGGCCTTTATCTCTTTTTACATCTTTAGCCGTAAGAAACTCTTTAAACTATTTTTGCTGCCCATTCTGTTACAGAAACAAGAAAAGTAGTTAATACAGAAGCGAGCAGACCGTTACAAAGCAAGACCTCCCGCCCCTGCTTACTTGCCCTTTTCACATTTCTTGCCTGCGAACCATGAATAAAAGCAGCACAAAGGCCTTTACTGCACGCCCAGCAAATGATTGTACCATTTACTTTGACTCCAGAACAATAAGCCGAAAGGCAGGCTCGCCAGATTGCTGGATCTCAGTCCTGCTTCCCAATGTAGACACATTGAATAAATAGCCTTTTTTTTTTTTTTTTGCTTTTTCCATGTTAATGTGTCTTAATTGGCTAATCAAAGATGGGTGGCCAAACCTGTCTTGTTGGGGCACAAGCTGTGACCCCAAACACGAAAACACATTTGCTTTTATAACCCGCTCCATATTGGGTACGGTGAAAGCAACTGAAAACTGACTAAGACAAACGTGTTCTTTAGCTACCCCGTGTTTAAAATTAGCATGATGAAATTCTTCATTCCTTAGATGCTCTAGCCAATCTGAAGCATATTAAATTTCAAATGCTAGTCTCTGCATTGCATCTGCCTCTGTCAGTAGCAAGGAACCCAGGCCCAGACGGAGAAACTGGCGCTTGGCAGTGTTAGCTGCCAAGCGGAGGCACCTGCTACAAAGCGGCCTCTTTGCAAAACAAGCAAGCTCCTACCTAATAAGGACAGAAGAGTTGGAAGTCATGCGTATGGAGTTTGAAAGCTGGGCACTTGAGGTGGGGGGGGGCAGGCTGCCAGTTTTTGCATAAGATATTCCTGATAGGGAGTCATAAAAGATGTAACTGTCCAGGAAAGATCAAAGATAGGCAAAGCAAACACGCGCCTCTCTCTCGCGCTGTAGTGCTGTTGAAATAATTAACTGGGACTTCCCTGGGTCTCATGATGGGGAGGAAGAAAGCTAGGGCCCTGTGGTCAACCAGCGCTGGAGCTTGTACCCGCAAAGAAATTTCATACAATGCTGACTGCAGGCAGGACTGGCCGTGTGAGCCAGAGCCAAAACAACAATGGGGGTGATGGGAGGAGTGAGCCCTGCTTAATCACAGCATGCCTTTGTCTTCTAGTCAACCCTAAATCCCATGTCAGGGCCCGAAGATGGACTTCCAAGCCACCAGGCCTCTCTGTTCTCTGTCTCACTGGATAGATCTCTACTTTTCACTATTACTTGTCTCATGAATTGCCGTGCTGAAGACGGGGAGCTGAGAGCAGCTCATTAGGACTGCCAGGCTTAGAGCCTAAAGACTCCAGGAACAAAAGCACATAGAGACAGTCCCTGGGGAGGAGAAAATCTTGACGTGCTCTTGAAGAGCAGACTGCTTTCTGGATTTACAGCCCCGTAAATAAAAAGGAGCCCAGGCACGCGCTGTTTTAAGGTATTGCGCCAATTCTGAAGAGCAGAACAGTCCCAGTCCTTGGCTGTCCTGCCCGCCTCCACAACCTTCTATTCTTTCTGAGCTTGACAAGCCCAGAGTTTCAAACACAGCTTTCATCATGGGGCACCTTAGAATCACAAGATGTCAGAGCTAGACAGGACCTTGGATCAAGAGAAATCATAAAAGGATAAAGAAAATGCTCTAGCAATAAAAAAAAAAATGTTATAAGTATGAACAAAGGCACCTGGAGAGAGTTGTGTTCTGAAAACTAATGTGAAGGGAAGAAAGAAATCGTTTGCAACAGACCAAGGAAATAACTAAAATTAAAAAAAAAAACCTTAACTTTGAATTAGAATAAGAATTATATTGGAATGCTGAAGATAAAAACGTAGAAACTTTATTCATTTTGATGAAATGTATTATGCCATTAAATAATACAGGAGCGTTTCAACAGACTTAAGCCTGTTTTACATAAATTCTAAGGTCTTATTACTCAGAATGTTATGAAAGCTCTAAGCAGAACAAGTTAGGTCTAGACCTGTGTTGAAGTCACAGAGCCAACAATGGGTCACAACCAAGGACAACCTGCCTGCTCTTCCGCCGTGCAGCAACACGCCACGCTGAAGTCTACCTACTCGGCATTGTGTTTATAGGTGAACACACATGTATTCATTAACGACCTCGAAGAATCTCTGTGTGTGTGTGTGTGTGTGTGTGTGTGTGTTTGTGTTTTGAGACAGGGTTTCTGTACTGGAACTGTACTGGAACTGTACTGGAACTCACTCTGTAGACCAGGCTGACTTCAAACTCACAAAGATTCACCTGCCTCTGCCTCCTAAATGCTAGAGTTAAAGGCATGCGCCACCACTGCCCATCTTAAATCATCTCTCTCATGGTTATTTTATTTACATCTTCCAATGAAGGCTTGTTATGCTATTGATTGGCATGCTGAGAAATCCATCCGGAAAACAGGCCATGAGCTTGGCCTAAAGCTGTTACAAGACCCGAAATGCACAGCAAGGCAAAGATGACTTTTTGGTTGGAAGCACATGCTGTTTAATGTGGGAATGAAGAAGACCTTGGTCACACATCTGTTACTCCAGTCACAGTAATCCAGACCGAAAATAGTTCACCAGTGACAAGAACTTTTAAATAGAAAGGCTGACATCATAACAATTGGCTGGGCTACTTTTCAGCTGGCTTCGTCTTAAGTTCTTGTATGTATCTACTGTGTGCGTTCTGTTTACAGCTAGAAGATACAGAACGGCCATGGCAACAGTAACACATGATGGCTAAAAAGTTGGGATTTAAGTGAGTCACTTGTTTCCTATGCGCTCTCCGGCACAAGTTCGTCATTTGACTTGTATGGCTTCTGTTCCTGCTTTGCAGGGCAGTCACGAGATGTGGATCAGTGGTTCTCGGCCTCCCTAGTGCTGCGACCCTTTAATACAGTCCCTCATGTTATGGTGACCCCGACCATAATATTATTTTGCTGTTACTTCATAACAGTAATTTCGCTACTGCTATGAATCATAACGTAAACATCTGATATGTGACTCCTGTGGGGGTCACGAGCCACAGATTAAGAACCACTCATATAAATGATGCCCACAGAGTCTGATGTAGTCAGTCATCAATAGATGGTTGCTATTAATATCAAATATGAATATTTAAGAATAACTTAAACATATTTATCTGTTTGCAGGTACATACATGCCATGGTACATGTTTGGAGGTTAGAGGACAGCTTTCTGGGATTGGTTCTCTCCTTCCAGCATGTAGGTCCCAGGGTTTGAACTCAGGGCCACTGATCCACCTCACCAACTATCTCAGTTAGGGTTACTGTGATAAAACACCATGACCAAAAGCAACACGGAGAGGAAAGGGTTTATTTGACTTCCACTTCCACATCATAGTCCATCACTGAAGGGAACCAGAGGCCGAAGCTGGTGCAGAGACAACCATGGAAGGATGTGGCCTACTGATTCATTTTTTTTCCTGGCTTGCTCAGCCTGCTTTCTTATAGAACCCAGGACCACCAGCCCAGGAATGGAACCACTCACAATGAGCTGGAAATTCCCCCATGAATCAATAATTAAGAAATTCTCTACAGGCTTGCCTATAGCCCAATCTGATGGAAACATGTTCTTAATTGATCCTCTTTCCTCTCAGATGACTTAAGCCTGTGTCAAGTTGACATAAAACTATCCAGAACACTGAAGCATGATTAAATGAACACTCAGGGTCAAAAATTGGGGTTCAACTTGAAGATCTGAAAAGCAAAATAGCCAGCTACTGGATCTTACCTCAACCTCAGACTGAAATGGCGATCCTGCCTCCAGGAATCTCAGAACGATACTGCATCTGAGAGCTGTCTTCCCCCATTTTATATGGCTCTCTAGGACTGGGATTAAAGGCATGCACCACCCAGTTTCTATGGCAACTAGTATGGCTACTGGAATTAAAGGTGTGTGTCATTATGGCTACTGAGATTAAAGATGTGTGTTGCCATAATCTGGCCTGTAAGGCTGGCCAGTGGGACTGTTTTACTCACAGATCTTTCTTCAGGCAATCTTTATTTATTAAAATGCATTTGAAATGCCACACTACAGCACACCAGCAAAGAATAATTTAAATATTTATCTGTGCCTTGGGATCTTCTAATACAGTTTGAAGGCAGAAGTTGACATTACGATAAGATACAGTGTTACAGTAGAAGCTCATATGAAGTACATTCAGAAGCATTTGTTTCCAGCAGGAGGGAGAAGCTGCAGAATGTCTTATACAGGACGAAACACGGGAGCTATTAAGAAATGTCAACAGCAGATCGTCTCTGAGTACAAGCTAGGCTTGGGACGACGAGGCATGGATAAATATGGATAAATACAGCATTTGAAGCAGTCCAGGTGGCTAAGGGCTAACCTGTGACCTCATGAAATTCACCTGCTGAAGTCAGAGCTGCCTGGAACTTGGAATGTGACTTTGTTAGGAAATCTAAGAAGACCAAGTGACAGCCATGGGAGAAGGTCGCCTACAAGCAGGGGCAAGCAGATCCCACCTCATCCAGGACCTTGACCTCAGCTACCCACCCCCTGTTCCGTGGTATTCTTAGCAAACAAATGCACAGACGTCTACTACGTCCTACTTAATCTAGCTCACACTTTATTTACATATTTATTTTTAATTGTAATATTTGTTCATCTATTTATTGCTTTGTTGGGTTTTAAGACAGGGTCTCAACTTTGAAGCCCAGGCTAGCCTAAACCTCACTATATAGCCCTCATTGGTCTCAAACCCACGGCCACTTCCCTGCCTCAGCCTCCTGGATGGGACAAGTCAGCACACATTACTTATTCATGCGAGAGATATAGGGGTTCATTATGTAGCCCAGGCTGTCTGGACTACATAACTGTACCGCTTCAGCCTCCTGAATGATGGGAAAGGAGACAGGTGGGTGGGGTGGGAGGAGACAGAGACAGGGAAGCAGGAAGGAAGGAAGGAGGGAAGGGTAGGTACACGGAGGAAAGGATTTCTGTTTCTTTCATCTCTTTAAATATGCTGTGTATGTGTGTGCGTGTACGTGTGTCCAAATGTGCATATGTATACAGAGAATCATGCATTGCTGGCTGGCCTCAGACTTCCTATGTAGCCAAGGAGGGTCTCAAGCTTCCAATCCTGCCTCCGAGTCTCAAGTGCATGGTACTAAGGCACGGGCCAGCACACTTGCCTCATGCAGTAGTGGGGATGGAACCCGGAGTTTGATTGCTGCTAGCACTCACCTATTGGGCTATAGCCTTAGTGCTTTCTGTTGAGACGAGCTGGCTGTGGCCCAGTCTATGAGCTTTCAACCCATAGCAACCCTCCTCCTTCAGCCTTCCTTGTGCTGGAATGACAGATGAGGCCACCATACCAGAGCAAAAACACTTCTTTTCATGCCACGCCATGTTCAGTGGACTGGATTCATGAAAAAGGGACTTAGCTAAGGAGGAAGAAACAAACGGGTCCTATTTTAAATACGACAACCTAGAAAACCTCTCAATGGAAACCTTATTTAAACCGAGGCCTGTCGAATGAAAACAAACGCAACCACACATAGGCAGAAAAGTTTAAAATGCCCACACTCCAAGAACCAAGAGAATATGAGAAGGTATACTTCATTCCTCTGCAAGGAAATGTCAATCCCTTCCTTGAAGGGATAAGGATGGGTGTGGCCCAAGCGCCTCTTAAATGCTTTCAGCCAAGTTTCCTGCTCCCTCATCTACTTCCAGAACCACTGATCAGGTCCTTGAGTCTGGAGGTTCAGCAGCACAAACCAGTGGCTTTCCTTACACTTGCCTTAGAGTTCATCTTATTTCTTCTGCTAGAGAGATGCCGTCTCTTCTCGTCCCTGACTTCCACATGACTTTACTATTTGTGTTCAGTACTGGGAATAAAATGTTGACCGAGCAGTTAAGAGCACTGGCTGCTCTTGCCAAGGACCTGGGTTCTGTTCTCAGCACCCACATGGTGCCTCACAAGTGCCTAAAACTCCAGATCCAGGGATCCAACACCCCCTCCTGACCTCCAAAGCCTCCGGCATACACACACACACACACACACACACACACACAAAATAAACTATTATAAAAATGGAGACTGAGGTGACTGTGGTTCCTAGAATACATACACCGATGGAGAAGTCAAAAACAAATAAGCTAATTTAGTAAGTGAGTGTTAGATAAACCACAAAAACAATAGAAAAATTTAAAAGCTTCCATGTATGTTATTGGGAAAACTAATGTAACCAGGGCTTTGAAATCAAGGCTTCCAAGGAGTGGTATTAATAATCAAAGTGGGGTGCATAAAACACCCAGGGCACTGTAAAGCTTGTTATAAATAAAGACTCCTAGGCTCTATGTTGATCCCAACCAGGCAAAGGGGTGCATTTGAAAGGCCAATAAGCATTATACTAGGATCCTATATGTAGCGTGAGCCAGGAACTAAGCTGAAGACTTAAAAACACACACAGACAGACAGAGACACATGGGTCATCCTTGATACAAGGATGCCAACTTTATTGTGCTCAGGGGCAGCTTATATTGGGCTCTGGCCACACCCTAGCTCTCGGGATCTTTC
The DNA here is from genome assembly GCF_014885135.2 of Alexandromys fortis. NCBI lineage: Eukaryota > Metazoa > Chordata > Mammalia > Rodentia > Cricetidae > Alexandromys > Alexandromys fortis. The sequence goes on along the minus strand of NW_026067915.1, from coordinate 6,362,875 downwards.
AGTTGCAGGCCCACCAGAACCCACTCTCCTGCCATCAAGGCCTCGTGCTCAGAGCAGCTGCAGGCACAGGTAAACAAGTTGTTTTGCTCACTTCACTCCAGCAGGCAAAGGGTCTGAGGCAGGCCAAAAAGGCAAAGGGGCCAGGGGTCTCAGCCCCCAACACCAATACTGTTCCAAAGGCTTCGGCAGATAACGCATTTTACAACTATTGAATCTTATCTCACCTGTTTAAAAAAAAATCACTGTTAGGGCTGGGAATGAGGCTTAGTGGAAGAGCACTTGCCTAGCATGTACAAGGTTCCGATTGCATCTCCAGTACTGGAAAAGAAAATAATATTCCTGACACTAGTCATAGATGACAAAGAACACTTAATGAAGGGACTATTAGAATCTGGACGTCGTAACGGGGGGGGGGGGGGGGGGGGGGGGGGGGGGGGGGGGGGGAGAGACTGGGCTCAAGTCCAGATACAATAAGGATAGGAAGAGACGTAGTCAAAGGGCAGATTCGATGTCTGTGAGTGGAAAATCACTGAGAGGAAACATCCAGTCTAGAGGGTTCTTTGTTCAAAGGCTCAATTGGATTTTTGCAGGAGGCAGTCTGGGTGATATTGAGGGCAGAAGGATAAGGAATTAAATCAGGCATCAACAGAGAGACATGACTTCTGCTGAAATGACCAGCAGAATTCTTGGTAAGAGTGAGGTAAACAGGCCAAGTTTAGCCCACAGTTGGGGGGGTCTAGAAAAAAATAAATAAATAAAGGACTCAGAGGAACCTGACTTTGGATAGACACCTTTTCAACGGGAGGTCAGGGAATTAAGTGATAGAGAAAGAAAGAAAAGAATTGTGTGAGCAATATCTTCCTCGCCCAGGCTAGGCTTGAACTGGGCTTTTTCTTTCTTAGGCTCCCAAGTGTTGTGCTTGTAGGTGTGGTCCTGTGATAGCCATCAAGCTCTAGGGCCTAAGTGGGGAATCCGGGGTAGAAGTATTGTCCAGAGATCACCATAGAAAGGATCCTGTGCGAGGGGAAGTAGGCCAAGAGAGAAACACAGAGTAAAGTCTGTGGGCTGTACCGAGAGTTGAAGGTTGGAAGAGGATCCTGGGAGTTGTGGTTGAAGAACCTCCTAAGAATTAATGAGTAGGTGCACACCCAGGCGAGCCGCTTATGACAGCACACAGTGGGCCAGATCATAGAGAATCAAATGACAGACCTGGAAGAGTCTGTGGCTCTGAAGAATCTCAAGGCCTCCCTTGGGAGAGGAAGCCTTATTGCAGTGTTATTGCAGTGACAGGTGCACAGGGTTGGGGCACCAGAGTGTGAACAGGAAAGGGAATAGTGGACACTACCTAGCAAAGGGCAAACATCTGCTTCAAACTATACAGAGACACACTCATGGCTCCCACAAGTACTGGGCCAGCAGTTTGCAAAAGAACAACCTGTATGTACATATGAAGACATGAATGGGTTAGCATTATTATAACTGGGCTGGATTCAGAAACCAGTAGGACAGGAGAAAACTCAAGGTGGTCACATCCAAATTCTACACTCTGCATAGAATCATTATGTGCAATTAGTCACTTGTTCCCTTTACAAGTCTGTTGATTACGAGGGGACTCTGACGAACAACAGACAAGACACAGTCACTGACCCCAAGGCAGGTTGGGGAAGAGCTTTCCAGCCAAGGGGCTACTGAGCAGTAAAACCGGTCCTCATATAGACTGATAAGTAGGACCAAGTTATAAGCTATCCTTGTTCCCAGGCGGTGAGTCTCAACTTCTCACATCCTACAAATCCCCTGGGAGCCTTGGAAAGATGTGGAGTCTGATTCTGAGATCTTGAATTTCTAACAAGTTCCAGGACAAGGAGACATGAATATTGCTGGTCCGTGGGCCTTCAGAGTAGCAAGGCTTTAGGTAACATCTATCATGTCCTTTTGGGGGAAATAAATATGCCTATGTTTATTTGTTATTATTATTTTGAAATCATATGTGTGTGAGTATTTGCCTACATACCTCCACTTACAGGCTATGGAGACAGGAAGAAGCTTTTGGGACCTCTAGAACTGGAGTTACAAACAGTTGTGAGCCCCAGTGCGGGTGCAGAAAATTGAATCTTGGTCCTCCTGGAAAAGCAGTCAGCGTTATTAACCAGTAAGCCATCTCTCCAGTCCTAGCTTGGCTTTTCTGAAACAGGGTCTCATTATGTAGCTCAGGCTGACTCAGAATTCACTATATAGGACCTCATTCCTTAGCCTTCCAAGTCTTGCAGTTACAGGCAAGTGCCACTACACCTGAACTCACTCTCACTCCAAGAACCAATAAATAAACATGCCCTCATGTCCCTATCCTCGGCACTCAAGATTTCAGCAAGAAAGACCAGTTGACACTGCGGTGACTATGGCTTACGTCATCGAGCCTCTGCATAGTTTGGGCTTGATTCTGTGTGTGATCCAGCCAAAGAAGGACCCTTCACACACATGTTTAAGGAAATTTCCTTTGTATTAAAAAAATTCACACAGCTTCATAAGGTTTGCTGTAGCAACTTCTCCACTTCACGTGGGACACATGCTATCTGTCCCTTAGATTAAATCATCTTCCACCTCATTTGGGTTCCTCTGGCCTCACCTCCATCTGAGATGGAAGATAAGCTCCTTAGAACTGGGTTTCCCCACCAGGCCGAAGGCAAATATCTGAGATTCATCTTGAAGTATCATGTTCTCTGATCCCTTAACTTCTTCCTGGGCATTAGAATCAGAGAACGGGGAAGGAAGACTGGATGGGGTTTCCCGGGATGGGGGTGTCACTGTTTTAACCCTGATGGCCCTCACCTGCTGAAGCAGGCCCAGCCTGATACACATCTGCTTCCATTTATATCCTTACCCTTTAAACCAAGGCTACACTCCCTGCCCCAAACCGCCCACTCGCTCCATCATCCTTGGGAGGCAGAACTATTAACTTAAAAATAAAAACTAAAAAAAACAAAAACAAAACAAAAACAAAAAAAGTACAAAAAAATAAATAAATAAATAAAAACTATTCTTTCTAAAACCACATTATTGAATTTCATAGAGAATGACAGGTGTTATGGCCACCAGTTTGAAAACTGTCCTGGAATTGAATCACTTCCCTTGACCAGAAAGGCCTCTTGCCTCTCCTGGGCTGAGGCTGAGCCTCCCGAGGCAGCAAAGCATGCAGGAGAAGGGCGTGAGAAGAAGGCCGCACAGCTCCAAAGACACTCCTCGAAATCCTCCACAAACAGTAAGCGTCCTGGTGGCTCCTTGTGTTTCTTCTAAGGAATTGGTTTGCAGTTAAATCGTTGATGTACAATTGTAGAGGGTCCACCTAACGCAGCTGTGATGAAGACAGGTGGGCAGATTATGCCTGGGAGGGCTTCTAAAGGGCTGTGAATTTGAGAAGTCTTGGTTTTAGACTTAATTTCCCAATTTGAAAAGCACCAGGACCCGTGGTAGAAGAGAAGGGAGAGCCGTGGTTTCCCGCCCAGCGACTGATGGCTGAGCTCTCTGTGTTAGCGCCTGAACTGATAGTGTCACAGCAACACGATAAGAGGAGCTGAGAGTTTAAAAGCAATCCAATATCAAGTCAAGGTGTACCAGAGAGGACAAGGAGTTCATGGGATGCCCGTGTGGCGCCTGATAACTAACTACAGGAGCCTCCTCATGGAGGAGTGGCTACAGGAAAAGAGATGGGCTTTGGTTTGGGGGAACACAACGAATTTGGGAAATGCATTTACAGATGTGTGTTGGATGGAAGCTCTCAAACAGCTCTGGCCATCATCCCTTTCCATCTACATCCCTACTTAGCAGTTCAAAGTGAGGGTCCCAGCCTGGCAGCATCAGCACCATCAGAAAAACAAAAGAGGCTTCTCACCCTAGACGTAACTGAATTAGAACCTCTGAGAGAAAAGCCCTCACAGATGCATCAACAAACCATGCAGGTGATTTTGATGTGTATTCACGTTTGACCCTAAACCAGTGGTTCTCAACCTAATACCGCGCCCCTTTAATACAGTTCCTCATGTTGTGCTGACCCCAACCATAAAACTTTGTTGCTACTTCATAACTATAATTTCGCTACTATTATGAATTATAATGGAAATATTTTCAGAGAGAGAGAGGGGCTTGCCAAAGGGGTTGTGGCCCACAGGTTGAGAACCACTGCAGCTAAACTCTGCAGAAAAATAGCTTTGTTTCTTAAATAGAATACAAGAGTCTTTTGGATATTATTGTTAAACCTGAGACATTAGCACATGGATCTAGAAAGCTAGAGGTATCGAATGTTCTACAGCTTAGAGAACAGTTAGGTGTGGAATTTTCTGAGTGTGGTTGAAGAGGGGGATGACCAGGGATTCTCTCTGTGGCTTTCAGAAAAGCAAAAACGCTGCACATGTGTTGTAGTATAGTCATGGCCCGTGTGGCATGCTGTCTAAGAGAACGCCCTGCGCGGCTGCGGACGGACTGCGATCTTGCTGTGAGGCGGAATCTGATACTGCATTAACTTGTCCTAATGAGCGCGGTTAAATGGCCTCCATTCCCCTCCGATGACCTCATTTAGCACTGTCCTTGAAGAGGCCAGGCCAGTGTCTGCAGATTGGGAGGGAGGCGAGACTTCTCGGTAGAATTTATAATAAAAAATGGCTTCTATGTTCGGGGCTAGCAGCTTCTCCATCATTCTGCCTGCCTGCGCGTCACTCTGTTTCTAGGTTGGATTAATTCCCAGAGAGTGGAGTCATTTTCCCAACGGAAACTCTCAGCACTGATTGGAAGGACAAAGAGATTAGTGAGGTTTTAGTTTTTGTCCTGATGCAATTGGGAAAAAAACAAAGGTATCCTGGAGATATGTTTTCTGTTGTTAAATCCCAGCCTGGATTTAATTCCTGGGGTTCCTTTCTTCTCTCTGTGCCTCTTCCTTTTAATAAATACACAATGGTATGCCTTGATGAAGCACATAACTGTGCAATACACAGGGAAGACAGTTCCCAAACGCACATCTCCATCCCCTCTCCTCTAACATTTGGAAAGGAGAAAACTGAAATACATCTAGCCTCAACCCCTTGCCACTATTTGGCCTTCCAGTGTTGCTTTTACAGTGGGGAAAAGGGGTTTAAAGCTATTTTATTTAAAAAAAAAAAACTTGCAATTTTTAGAAATAAAAGAGAACTCATCCATGGCTCATGACTTTTTTTTTTTCTTGGTTTTTCAAGACAGGGTTTCTCTGTAGCTTTGGAGCCTGTCCTGGAACTAGCTCTTGTAGACCAGGCTAGCCTTTAACTCACAGAGATCCTCCTGCCTCTGCCTCCCCAGTGTGGGGATTAAAGGCATGAGCCAACACTGCCAGGCTAAGTCCATGACTTTTCTAGATGTTTGGTCCCTGTTAGTTATTTTCCTATAGAGTAGACAAGGGGTGTGTGTGTGGGGGGGTGAACTATACACAGTAACAGATAATTGTCCTTATCCCCTATTGTTCTGTTGTGCCAGAGACCTTTGGATCCTTGCAGATATACACTGTAGTCACAAGGACACCAATGCACCCGAGTTACAGTGCCAATCAAAACAAATGCCACAGCAGCAGAGATGTGCACATTGGAAACACAAGCTGGTTATGACTCCCACCTGAGAAATGGCGTATGTGAAAATCCTTACTCATTTTTTGTATCGGCATGAGAAGGGTTGTTGCAACTCATGTCAACAGAAACAGGAAGCGCATAGTTTTTAAGATCTGGGAGCGGAATGCCTGTATCCACAGACACAACCTCTCTGTGTCATCACCAGAATCGTAGCATAAGAGAATCTTTAAGATCTAGGTAAAGCAAGAACACACACATCATTTCAACTGCTCTGGAGGCTGAGACAGGAGAATCACGAGTTCCAGACCAACGTGGGCCATTTGTCAAGACACTATCTCCAAATAAAATAGAAGTTTTCAGAAGGGCTGGCTGAGTAAGTGGCTCAGTGGCAGACATTTGTCTAGCATGTGTGAGTCTCTGGGTTTGATTCCTAGTGAAACAAAGAGGATAAAAATATAGGTGATGCATATTTTATTTATAGAAAATTCAGGAAAGAAGTTGTATGATTTTTTTTCCCCACAAAGATGCATTTGGTCTTAAATCTTATCATCCTCGTGAGTAGATTCCTATCAGACAACATGGGTTTTTCTCTTTAACAGCTTCACGGGTTTTGAGCCTTGGTGTGTTTCTGGGTTGGTTAAGAGCCTGTTTGATGGTTGGGCAAGGAGACTCTGGAAAAGGGCCTCTCCGGTTAGAACCCCTTTCTCTTTGCTGTGTGGTCTTACTACCTTCTCTGGACCTTCATTTGAGGGGTGCTGTAAGATTACATTGCCACAGAACAAATAATTTACTGTAGTGTCCAAAGGCCAGATAAATGCTCCCTATAATTTATATTTATTATTAAACACCTAAAAGAATCTTAGTTACATTTGTTTCATCCCTTTCTTTCTTTCTTCCCTTCTTTCTTTCTTCTTTTTTGCAGCACTAGAGACTATACCAGGGGCCTGCTTTACCACCGAGCCATATCTCTAGATCACCAACATCTATTTTCTGTTTTCTGTTTAATGTTATAATAGAACAGAAATTTGTTTTGTGCTCTTTTTTTCTTCTTTTTCATCACTCTCCTTGGGCCTGGGAACGGGGATCACAAAACAGCCATCTGGTCTAAAATGAAGTCTGCTTTGTGTTCCTCATTGGGAGAAGGTTTTGATCAGCAGCCATGCTGGGCAAGCTGTGGGCTTCTGCCCACAATAAAGGCAGAAAAGTTCAAATATCCTAAGAAGGGCTATAAAAGGGAGCAGCTTGTGGATCCCAGAATGGATGTGAGCAGAACTTGTCCCTATTATCCCTGGGGCCCTTTCTCTTTCTAGGGACTTGGGGTGGCCCAGGTGTCTGGACTTGGGAGCTGATTGCTTTTCTGGGTCATCGACTGGCAAAGAGCACACCGCTTCTCTCCTGCCCTCATTAGAGCCTACAGTCTCCAGCATGAGACACTCAGAGCTTCGTGAGGATGCAGCAGTGAACCTAGAGAGCTGGCAGCAGGGCAGGGCCTCTGAGGAGTCAACCCCAGCAACAGTAGAGAGAAGACTTCTTGGAATTGCTTCCAGGCCCTGGTGAGTCTGGAAAATCACCTCGCTGGTGGGCCCCATGCCAGTCTGACAGATGGTCTTACTGCTGGCGGCACACGCTATTTCAGGCTGCCAGGTGTGTTCCCTGAAGGCAAGTGACCCATCCAGGAGTGCCAGAGAGGCTGTCCTGGGGGACTTCTCAGTCTGTGGCGTGAGCTCTGCCTACCGCCTCTTCCTCCCAAGGTCTGCTCTTACAGGGGGGGAAGACTAGCTTTTTCACCTTGAAGCACACCTCCGAGTTACATGCTGGTGGGTGGATGTCCACCCTAGTTCCTACATGACAGCCCCCAACTGAAATGGTCTGTTTTCGCCAATCAACTCAGCTACTGAAAGGCTTAAAAGCCTAGGAAAGAACAGAGATGGGGGTAAGGAGATGGCTCAGTAGGCAATAGTACTTGCTGTGCTGGACCAGGGATTTGTATTTGAGCCCCTAGCACCTTCATAGAGAGCCTGGCATGGTTGTATATTCCTGTAACTGCAGCCATGTGGAGTGCAAACTCAAGAGGAAGGCTGGAAGGTGCTGGCTTGCCCAGTTAGCCCCAGGTTCACTGAGAGACCCTTTCTCAAGGGAATAAGGTAGAAAGGAAGAAAGCAGGATATTGATCCCCTGGCCTTATGGTCCAGCATGGGTCTGTATACACACGCACACACACACACACACACAGTGGGAAAGGGGGGTCTGAGGACTCAGATTACAAACCCTGTGACCTCTATGGATGACAGCAAAAACGAACTTTCAAATTTATAATTTCATATCCTTTAAGACTCCAGACCTCTTGTCGTGTTCTTTCCTACGTCCCCCCCCCCCCCGTTTTCTCCCTCCTTTGAAAGTGCCAATTGCTTTTGTAATAGAAGTATCCTCTCCCAAACATTCAGGAGAAAGCCTGAGGAAATTTAATGGTTCCAAATTCAGCCTGTGGATTTGCGATAAGGATTCAAGGCAAGAAACCTTTTAACTCAGAAAAGAATCTGTTTGCAGCCATTGTCCAATTAATGCAAAGTATCTGGTTACTGGCGTGTAGCATAATGCACCACAGAGCACAGTGAATGTCCTCAGAGCGGGCCAACTCCATGATGCCCCTGAGTGTGTGTGTGTGTGTGTGTGTGTGTATGATGTGAGATCAGTTTCAAAAAAGAAGCCCCCTAGAGCAGTGCTTCTAGGGATGAAAGAATAGACACGTTTGAGCTGAAACACAGCCGAAGGTTTTGTGCTGGTAATGACAAGAAATGGAAAAGGAAACTGGGAAAACCGCAAGTCATGCCCTCTTTAAGAAAAAAAAAAAAAAAAACCAGAAAGACTGTTGGAAGAATTAAAATTAAACCTCACGAGAGTTTGTGGGTATGGAAAGTCACCAGCTAGCTAATATTAACATAGCTTGCAACAGAGCACTGCTGCTGGAAATAGGACAGCCAGTCACATCTCTGTCACTGGGCTGTTTACATTCCCTGGGCCAGCCCTGAACTTCTTCCTAGCTCTGGTCTCTGGGCATTGCATTTCTGGAGGCTTCTAGATAATCGACCACACTCGGGCTGTCTACTTTCTCCAGGAACTCACACCCTAAGGAGGAAGCCTGCTTTGTTTGCTTGCGTGGAAGTGTGGGAGCCTCAACCCACTAGGCGTCAGAGGCCAAGTTTTGCAGTTGCAGTTGCATTTGGTTGCTGGCAGAGAGGGGCCGACGAGGACCCTCTGGCTTCCTTCACTATGGAGAATTTGTTGCCACCGTCTAGATTTTCTTACTTCAAAAAGTATCCTCTCCACTCCATTAGGAAGTATTTCTCAACGCTGAGAAACCAAAGAGACGAAGAGCAGGTATTATTTTGCTTGTGCTAACTTTAAAAATAGCTAGTGCTTATTTCTGGGTGTGGCTTTGCGAGGCTTAGGAACTCTGTTTCTGCTGGTTTACTTGTTTTCATAGGCACAGGGTCGGTTCCAGCTTGTGGTTGTTCATACTTGACAACCGGACGAGCAGGCAGGCCCGGGAGGGTTTACTTGAACTCGGAACATTTGGATCCTGAGATGAAGCAAATGTTCTCTGGGGGAAACACATGCCTTGCTTTCTTCCGCTATTACTCTTTGATGCTTTGATAATGTTTTCAGTGTTTCAAAGACAGTTTCTGAAACTATTAATAGCTCAATAGATGAAATATCATACCCTAGAAACATACTTGTTTTCCTGCCTGTTTCTGTGATTATGTTAATGTCACCAGGATTTGCAAAATGAAAAAACATTTCCATGACCATAATCAGATCATTAATGGGCCGATGAGATCATTTAGATGTAACAGGTAATTTCTTGTATGTGGTGGGTAGGGGGCAGAACACAATGATTTTCAGTCCTTTTAGCCCATCAAAACAAATCCAACAGCATGTGGGCATGTAAGCATTTTTTAAAACCCATTTAAAAGGTCAGGTTATTTTCATTTAAAAACATGTGTGTTTGTTACACCGATTGCACTCTATATATCTAAAAACTGCTTTTATAATTGTACTGTATTGTTAGAAGAAGTAGCAACATCTGGTCCATTTAAATCCAGCAGTTTATTTTGAAATATGGCAATGGGATATGAAGTAAAGGGCACGGCTGTCACGACACTGAAGATGACCAGCCACAAGCCTTTGGCAATGGACTTTACCTAGAATGGCAGAACTAGTCGGGAGATTGCCGACGTCTTTACTGCGTTTGTCTTCCTCTGTGGTAGATGACCCAGTTATGGATACACTTCCCAGAGACGGAGGCAGAGGACAGTGGAGGAAAACCCTCCTGTGACCCCTTCCCCCAAAGCTCAAGCCTCATTTGGAAAAGGATAGATTATTTGTCAGGAAACGGCTTTCAGGCTCCTGCTTACATCATTTTAAAAAGTGCTAGAGAGTCGGGTTCTTTGCACTAAGGGAGCTAGGCCAGTCCCATTCACCTCTCACTCCGGTGTGTCGTCACGCCAGCCAAATCCATCTCTCCATTTCCTCCCAGCATGTACTTGGTTTTGAAGTGGAAAGTTGGAGGACCATGTGGTGGTATCCAGAGTCTTTGCTTACCCCAGTAGAATGTCACAGGTGTCTTCCGTGGGAGCGGGGAGGGAAGAGTGGCTGACCCTGTTTGGGGTGGGGGGGTGCATTGATTTCTTTCCCCTTCTGAGTATTATGTATGTAGAGAGGTGGCTATGTTGCTTAAATAATCCTGCAGGTCTTTTTTTTTCTTTTTGGAAGTTTGTCATACTGTTAACTTATTTAGTAAGCTATTTTAATGCATGCTATGTGTATTTATGCATGTATGAAGAGAGTGTGATGTATGCACATATATGTATGTGTGTGTGCTATGTGTGAGTGACCATGGGATAGACAAGGAGGCTAGAGGTTGAGTGCAAAATGTCTTTACTTAGTTTCTCCTCCTCCTCCGAATTATTATTATTATTGTTATTATTATTATTCTCATTATTTCTTGAGGTAATCTTACTGAAGCCGGAGCTGGTCATTGTGATTAGATTGGCTGGCCAGCAAGCCCTCGGGATGCCTCTCTGTCTCTGGTGCTAGCATTATGGGTATGCATTGCTGAGCACAGCTCTTCCATGGGTTCTGGGCATCAGAGTTCAGCTCTCAGCTTGCACAGCAAGTGCATTTCCCACTGAGTCATCTCCCCAGGCCTAACTTTTTGGTATTTTGAAATAGAGTCTCATTATGGCCCAGGTTGGCCAAGACTGTCCTCGAATGCCCCCTGTCTTTACTGCCCAAGTGCTGGGATTACCCGTACACTACCACACCCAACTGCTGCAAGTTTGTTTCGAAAGTGCTACACAATTGTGCCTTCAGAAGAACACGAGCACCCAGTATGGGGACATGAGACCTGGGCTACCGAACTGGATGGTCTGGGAATAGCTGGGAGCATTATGCTACATTATTAATTTTCTGAATATATTAATGGGAAATGCTATATTTGATTCCGTTCTAAAGCAAATTGCAGCTGAACAGACCTGAAGCCTAACAGAGTTAGAGAAACTGGGCCAATCTGGTTAACCTTGGAAAGCATGTTGAAAACTTACAAAGCTAATAGTATCCATGTTCGAATGGCCGTCACATTTATTGTCTCTATTCCTTACAGTCCTGTAAACCAGACCTGCAATAGGAAGTTACAAGGACAGGGATGTGGAGAGTATGAGCACTGTCCTAGAAGTCACCTGGCTAGAAACTATAAAAGGGAGACAGCAGACAGGCAGTGGTGGCACACTCCTATAATTTCAGCACTCCGGAGGCAGAAGTACATGAATCCCTGTGAGTTTGAGGCCAAGCTGGCCTTCAGAGAGAGTTTCAGGACAGCTAGGGAATAGGAATGCCTAAGTTTGGGTTTTCATACTTTATCCTTTTTGCCATACCCTCCATAACAAGCCATTAATAACAGGGGGCCACTGACCTCTCTCCTAGGCAATATTCTAAAACCTGACCACTGTCATAATCCTGACTGCAATTACCGTGTCTATGATTAACTCCTATTTTTCTGTATTGTCAATTCAAATCACCCATTAGCAAGTTTGTTTAGGAAAAAAATTTATATTCTTACTATAAGTACAAAAATCAATGGCATTTGCTCTAACTAGGAGACTAAATACGTTCAAAGCTGTTGGGCTGTGGACCCAGACCCTGACTTTCCTGTAAACAACTTGTTATGCTTGCAGCTGCTCTGAGCAAAACAACTTGTTTTCCTGTGTCTGCAGCTGCTCTGAGCACGAGACCCTCAGGAGTTCCTGATGGCAGGGGAGTGGTTTCTTGTGGGTTTGGCTGGGGCATGGCTATCAGTTAAGGATCCCTATATAAGTGGCTCTGGTACACAATAATGGGGGCATTCTTGCTTCAAGGATGACCTGTATTTCTGTCTGTGAGAGTGTTTAAATCTCCAGGCCCTTGCCCGGCTTGCAAATGGTCCTGTAGTGCAGGCTCTGCACTACCGGCGTGGTGTGGGACAATTGTCTATATTCAGTTAATTATGTTTTAAATAAATGCGGATTGGCCAGTAGCCAGGCAGGAAATATAGGTGGGACAACCAGACAGGAAGTAGAGGCAGGTAAATGAGAACAGGAGAATTCTGGGAAGGAAGAAGCCCATTCCTCTGCAGTCCTCCCCAGACACAGAAGAAGGAAGATGTGACATACCCCGCTGAAAAAGGTAACGAGCCATGTGTCTAATGTATACTAGAATAATGGGCTAATGTAAGTTATAAGAGTTAATAAGAAGCCTGAGCTAATGGACCAATCAGTTTATAACTAATGTAGACCTCTGTGTGATTTTCTTTGGGACTTAAGGAATGCAGGAACTGGGCAGGACAGAAAACTCAGACAACACAGGTGTAGTATCATAGTACATGTAGTAGTATGGATGGTACACAAAGCAAATTCTGCAGACAGACAGTGTTACCTGTGCAGTGGCACACACCTGTGCTGACAGCTGTTGACAAGCTAAGTAGGAGGATTGGGAGCTGCAGTTCCTGTATGTAGACTGAGCTACATAGTGCACGGGGTGGGGGTGGGGTCAAGGGGTGGGGGTAGAGGGACCCAAAAAACACATCAAAACAGCCTTCTAAGCCTGGAACCTGCTTTTTAAGAAGGACAGTTGACTTCAATAGAGGTGTTTGGGACTGGGAGTGTGACTCGGTGGTAGTCACTTAGTATGCACAAGGCCCAAGGGTTGACACTCAGTGCCCCCTATGACCCAAAGGAGAAATGTTTAGAGCCTCTTTTGAGGCTGGCTGAGACGGTTTCCTGAATGAAGATAAGGGGAATAAAAAGGTTAGACAATTCTCTCAATTTTGCATGAGTCACTGTTACTGAATGTAATGTCTGCACGCCAATGTCTTCACTCTCAAGTACTAGCAGAGGTGTGGTATCCCAGACACGCCATCTGCTTCTGCTCCTTTGTGCATTCAAACGCACTATTCTCTCCTGCTTAGAATTCCTCCTCTACTTATTATTGGCCTTCCTGGATTATATTATTTATTATATGCCCTCTGTCTCCTTAGACTCAGGTTACAGAGACTGAGAGGAAACCATTCTCTGGTTCTGCTGGCAGGCACACACAACTCCCTCTTTCCTGACACAGTCTGTTTGCTTTGATTACTAGATGTTGCTACTATATTCAGTGTGGTAATTATTTACTTATATGTCAATATACATATGCATATGTGACCCCACCTCATGTGCTGTTTACTCTCTCAGGCTCGCTTTGCCACATGGCAAAAGCTGGTGTAAGAGACACCTTTACCACAGACAGATGAGACACACTGGATTGTCTGGGACACATATCACTTTTACCCATGTCTTGAGTAGGCCAAGGGAACCTGTAGGAATGGTCATTGTTTTTATCCACAGATGCTCTGAAGCATCTCAGTGTTCTTCCCCATGTACCTGGTGCTATAGAGACAGAATTTGACACAGGGCCTGGTTTGTGTGGTAGTTTTTGTTGGTGGGTGATGTTTCTGATGGTGTGCAACAACCAACAGGTAAAATAGATGGTTGTCCATCCAACTGAGAACAAAGTCTCTCATCCCTTGCCTTCCTAGATATTCTATAGCGAATATTTCACAAATCTAGGTCCCTAAACAGGTAGAAGATTAAGGTCATGATTAAGTGAAGATGCTAAAGATTGGGAAGATTTGAGGTCATTTTTCTCAAAATTCGTGAGATGGTTTGGTAGGAGTTGGTAGCCTGAGCCTACATGGTCCTTCAGGAGAATGTGGAAGGTCCGTCAGACATAGGCGAGACTGTATGGTTGCTATTACTTTATTTTGGCCTCAGGGAAGCAGCCTAGGTCTGGTTCAGATGTCAGAGTTCAGTTAGTGGGGGAATGAATGCAACTTGTAGACCATGTTCTTCTGAACACCAGAGACGAGCTGCTCTGTGACTCGGTGACCAAGCTGGACACTGAAAGGGGAAGGGGAAATTTCTTCTACCTTTTGTATGCTGTTCCTTGGCTTCTGCCTATGGAGGGTGGCCTATGGGTATCCGGAACTCTGTACTGCTTGCTCTTAAGGGTGGCAGACTTGGCATAGACATTGTGTAAGAATATAAAGAGCTAGTTTGTGAGCGCATCTGGAAAGCCTGTTCTTTTTTGCTTGATGAAGTCTGCCATTCCCGTAGCTTTCAACCCCTGCCTTCAACCCAGTAGCTCTCAAATGTAGCCTGCGAGTGCCCTGCAGCCTTGTATATCCAGTCACCTATTCAATGCCTCCATCTGAACGTCCTGCAAACACGGTAACTTGAATGTATGCAGAGAGAACTCACAAACTATGCCCCCTAAGCTGATTCCTCTTCCACTTTTTCCATCAATCATCCTGAAAGCTCAGACCATGAAAACTTAGCTTTGTCTTGGTTTCTCCTTTTCTCCTCCTCCTCACTATCTCCTATTCTCGACCCTTTCAAAAGACTGTGTCCTTTAAAGGAAAAGAACTGAAAACACACACACACACACACACACACACACACACACACACACACTTACGAGGAAGACACTGAGTGTCTTAGTTAGGGTCTCTATTGCCGTGAAGAGACACTATGACCTCAGCAGCTCTTATAAGGAAAACATTTCATTGGGGTGGCTCACTTACAGTTCAGAGTTTCAGTATATTATCATCATGGCAGGGAGCATGGTGGCACACAGGCAGACATGGTGTGGACTGCATCTTAATCAGAAGGCAACAGGAAGTGGACTGAAGCACTGGATGTCACGTGTGCATTTTTGAGACCTTGAAGCCCACCCTAACAGTGACACACTTCCTCCAACAAGGCCATACCTACTTCAACAAAGCCACACCTCCTAATAGTGCCACTCCCTGCGAGTTTATGGAGCCAATTACGTTCAAACTACCACACCGAATCTCGTAGCTGTTCCATCTATAAAGCTGGATTTTCTAACAGTCTCATGCTGGTGCTGCGGTCCTAGAAAGTCCGCGAAGAGTTATTTCTCTTCAGTCCATGTTGGAAGACTGAAGAATCTGGAGTTTGATGGCAACAGCAGGAACACATAAACATACCAGCAAGACGCAGAGGCAGGCAGGCAAGCAACACTGCTTTCCCTCAGGTCTCTGTATACGTGGGCCACCCATCAGAAGGTTTCCAAGGTGACAAGTAACGAATACGCTAGACAATTCCCAAATAAGTATTAAATTTGCCACGATCATCCTACCATCTTCTCCTCATTGGATTCTTACAACCATAGCCTTTCGGTTTGTGCCTCATACCTGCTCTTACTGCTGCAATCCGCATTCTTTGCAGCATTCAGAGTTTTCCTCTCCAAATGAAATCTTCCTTCACCTCAATGAAGGAACATGATTCTGCACATTCATTGTTTCTGCATCAGTACCAAGCACACATCTGGCACAAACGAGACACATTTATACAGTTGAATGAACTTCATCACTGTTGGAGAAGTTGTGGGGCCAGGAACTTCCCAGGGGTAGGATGCTGTCACTCAGGGCAAAAGATGGCAATGACCTAAGGCTGAGGCAGAGAAAAGCTTACTTTTGAGAATGTGGCCTTCAGCTAGTACTTCCCTCCAGCAGTTTCACCAACCTAAATCTCTCCTTCTACAGATCCCTGGCAAAAGGAAAATAGGAGGGAGCAGAAAACACAGACTGACAATTTTAACGGATAAGAATTTGAGATGATCTGGGCTAACAGAGCCTTGCTCTCTTGTAGGTGGGTTTTTCTGTCCCTCCGGCCAGCTTCCAAATCACAACATGGAGACTTATTAATTATGAAAGTTGGCTGGTAGCTTAGGCTTGTTTCTCACTAGCTCTTATAACTTAACCCATCCCCATTCATTTACTTTCTGCCTCGTGGCTTTATCACCTCTGCTTTGTAATGTCCATGCTGCTTGTTTTGCATATCCTCTTGTCTCTGCCGCCTTCTTCCCAGCATTCTCTCTGTCCCCCAAATCCTGCCTAGCTATTGGTCATTCAGCATTTTATTAAACCAATCAGAGTAACACATATTTTCAATATACAAAAAGATTATTCTGCAACATTTCCCCCTTTTTGTCTAAATGAAAAGGAAAGGTTTTAACTCTAACATAAAACTATAAATATTAAGAATAATTATTAGGTAAGAATTACTTTTCCAATGTCCAGTCCATTTGTATTTGGCATACTTGGAGAAAATACTCCATTATTTCTTCTATCCTGGTGAGTCCAAAGCTCTGTACCTAATTTGCCTTCTAACATAACAGAGGAAAACTACCTAGTC
The DNA here is from genome assembly GCF_014885135.2 of Alexandromys fortis. NCBI lineage: Eukaryota > Metazoa > Chordata > Mammalia > Rodentia > Cricetidae > Alexandromys > Alexandromys fortis. Next base: position 6,346,503 of record NW_026067915.1, on the reverse strand, counting down.
TTCAAGTCCATCAAAGACTCCAGAGGATGTAATATTACCTGAATAAACAGGAAGTGCAGAGCAAACAACTTCCAACATGAACTGAATTTGAACTTTAAGAAGTTTGGCTCTTATCCCTGACCTGCATAACACTCTAAATCTTGAGGCCGCTCTAATTTCCCTTCTCGAATAAATCTATGTTGAGGCTCAGTATTCTCAAAAAGTTTTAGAGGATTGCTGCTACAGGCATAGCCTCCCTGGGTGAAATGACACACACTTTAACATGTTCTAAGGAATGATAAGAGTTTTTTTTTAGTTCATTAGGGGAAATGGTTAGCTTGGGATTGCACCAAAGTTTTTAAAAGTTGTGGGGTTTTGTTCATTTGTTTTAAGTCCAGTCAATGAGATGGTCCAACTGATGACCTGAGTTGGTTCTCCGTGATAGAAGAAAAGGACTGAAACTTCTTCTGTGTACACACACACACACACACACACACACACACACAAAGAATGTGAAAGGGAAGTCGTGTGATCTCAGGGAGCAGTGGCAGAATATCCACTTAGTACCACAAAGCTCTGGGCTGTGTCTAGTATGTGTGTGATTGTGTTTGTATGCAGACTTGTGTGTGCATGCAGGTGTGTGTGTGTGTGCACATTTATAGAGTACTGCAGTGTTGTTGGTAGTTAAGTAACACTTGAGAGAACTGGAAAGTGGCCTGTGTCCTTGTAGTTGGTTTGAAAAGAGAAAGATTTAATGGTTTAGGTGTAGGAGTAAAAGAGTATCTGTGTGGAATTTCAAACAGAAGGCAGAGATTTTACAGCACTCTTGTGTAGGAATTTGTGTAACTCTGTGTAGGTAGCATTGAAGTCAATTGCTGCGATAAGATGAAGCTGCACTTTAATATTTCTGACTATTAAATATGACATTAAGAGTGGAAGCATTTTATTGTGGTAATTACAAAATTCCTCTAATGAGGGGAGGGGGAAATGCTGTATTTTGGGAAAGAAAATGCTGTACTTTAGGATGCTGTGATTACCAACATCCCGAGAGCCTATAGCTGAGAGGGTGCAGAGAGATTAATAGCTTCTGAGTCACCATCACCCAGCTTCGTGACCTGCCTTCCTCACACACCTATCCTAGGGCAGTGGCGCCACCCGCCCATCCTGTTATTCAGGTAGGTGCTTTGTGTCTCCTCGGTCGGCATCTATGCTGTCTCCGTGTCCTTTCAGTGTTGAAATAAGAGCGGCGGGGCTGCGTCCCCAGCACCCCAGCCGCCTGCTAGCTTATGCCCGAAATAACACAAAACTGTATTCATTTAAACACTGCTTGGCCCACTAGCTCTAGCCCTTACTGGCTAATTCTCACATATTAATTTAGCTCATTTCTAATAATGTGTGTGTAAGCACCCCAAGGTGCGCTTACCAGGAAGATTCTAGCCTACGTCCATCCTGGGTTGGAGCTTCATCGTGTGTGCCTGTCTCAGAGAGCAGAGCTATCACGTCCCTCTCGGAGCAGAGCAGAGTCTGAGCTCACTTCCTCTTCCTCCCAGCATTCTGTCTGTTTACTCCTCCCACCTATGTTTTAACCTATGAGCCCAAACAGTTTCTTTATTGCTTAACCAATGAAATCAACAGATTGATATATGACACTCCCACATCATTTCAGTCTTCTCTTTCCCAGACCCTTAGCCCACAGACCATCATTACTTCTTGTCTGAGACACAGAATAGCCTCCTGCGTTTCCACTAGAGACAGATTGTCTTTCAGAGACAGCCCTCCCAGGCCCCTGCTTGTGATCTTTCAATGACTTCCCCCTGCTTTGGGATAAGGAAGAAGCTCCCTGACACCCTATCACAAAGGGCTTAATTTGGTTCGGCACTGATGTCCTTTCTCACTGCCTGTCTACTTACCCCATTTCCCTGTCACTGCCTGGCCAGGCTCGTCCCTCCACTGTGTTAACATCTACTCTCCCTTCAACTCTCCATTACCTATTAACTCCCCCAGGGTGGGCGGCTTTCCCTGCCGAGCAAGTGCTCTTACCCTGAGCTGTATCCCCAGCTCTGGAGCAGGTTTCCTACGGCAGTCCTGTGTCTAATAAATGCTCCAAAGAAACCTTGTAATTAATTCTCCTTTGCTGTCCCTGTCCTGAGCAATTCCATCCATCCGTGGAGCTATTTAATATCAATAGGTCCTAGACAATTAGCAACATGCCTGTCAGATGTGGGACACTGACTACAGGTTGATGGAAATGAATGAATATGATAAAATGGATGTCATGGATTTGACCCTGAGACAGAAGTGCTTAGAAGAATCCTGGCTGCTAGGCTTTATGAAGAAGAGGCAGGGTGTGATTGCTTTCAATTGTGCTTATGTATGTGTTTCGTAAGATTCACAGGGCTAATTTGTTTAGAAAGCTTGGGTGTATTTCGGAGGTTACAGAGAAAATTAAGCATGACTCGTGGGTAGAATTGCAGAGAAGGGCTGCGGTGTAATAGTAAAGCCAGACGAGAAAGGAAGGAATGAACTGCCTTTCACAGAACACACAGTTACATGTGCCTCTTCGACGATTACTGTAACAACGGCTTCTGATCATCAAAGAGAACCCTGCATGATTTATTTGGCCCATTCTAGCCCTAAGATTCTAGATCAGCGGGCAGCGGAAAGATGAAAAACACAGATGGATTTTTTTTTATTTATCTAGTTGTTAAAAAGTCTATAGAATGAACTATGCTCCAAAGTCTAAGAGCGAGGAAGATAGAATCTAATGGCTTTGAAGGTTTGGGTGGAACGCAAATCCTCCAGCAAGAGATGGAATATAACGATGTCTAGTAAAGACCTCAGGTGAAAAGCTCATGTGCCAGGACTAGCGTTCATGACCCTAATGGACCACTGACTACTTCTGTGCACAGCGGTGTAGCTGTTATAGCGCCTTTCAGTCTAGGGAGAGATAACTGTGTATGCACAGTCACGGATGGATAGGGACATCGAGGAATTTCAGGCTCTTTTTTGTGACATTTTAACCATTAACACCTCCCAGTGTAAAGTCTCTCATTTACTTTCATTTCCCCCCTGAATTTAACACAGCCAATTTTCTGTTTTTCAACGGGAACTTATAAAGTTGTTCCATCCTTATTGTTCCTATCACCATGGCTATGCAGATCTTCTTAAGGGACACCAGGGCTATGGGCTGAATTCTGAGCTGTTAGCAATCCGGTCATGTGCTTGGGATTTTTTTCCCACTTACTGCACTCAGCTGTCTTTGAAACACGGAGCAGGTGACTGCCTGAACTGGCACTATGTCTCTGAAGTATAGGAACTCAGCTGCAAAACCCTGGGTGTTTGTGAAGACCCCTGAAGTGTGTGTTCATCGGACTCTATGATAAAATACCCGGGAAGATTTCAGTCCACAGTTCTCTCACACCATGCTGGGAGCCGTAGACAAAGAAAACTGTTTACTTAATTTGTAAAATTAAGGAGCCAGAGTGCAAGAGGGGTTGTGACCCGAAATATCCCCTTTGAGGGCATGACCTCAGAGGCCGTTCTTTCGCTAGACCCTCCTAATGGTCCCACCATCTTTCAATAGTACCAGGTAAGGGCTCTTTGATAATACACAGTTCTCCAGGAGAACTCAGGATCCCAAATATAGAGGTTTGCTACCCAATTTCACTCCTTCAACAGATTGTGCAAACATTTTGCTAAGTTCTGTTCAGAACAGAAGAGGACATACTCTCACACCTTGTACAGACAGTTCCATGTCTTGACAGAAAAAGAAATGAACTTCCTACATATGTCGTACTGCTCAAAATTTGTTGGGAAAATGCTGAAATTATTATTATTTTTGCTTGCATATCCTAATGGTAGTATGGTTTGGGAAAAGTAATGAGATTGTACATTTTAGAATGAGAAATCTTAGGATTTTAATCCAATGACTCATCTGTGTTAAACACTTGGCCAGGTCCTTTTAGATCTGCCACAAGTTAGTCCTCACAGCAGTGAAAAATGGGTAGCGCCACCCTCACTTTGTGGGTAAAGATGTGAAATGTCTGGGTACGTAGATCATAAATAGTGACAGTAAGATTTTGATCCCTGATTTGTTGACAAAGCCTCTCCATGTGAGACAGATTCTCCTCACCCACCACCCCATCCGCCACCTGCCACAGCTACTGCCTGGTCCCTTTCCCTCCTTCCTTTCATTTTTTCCTCTTGCAATTAGATTTTCTTAAACTTTTTAAAGACAGCAGAACTGGAGATGTGGCTTCGTGGCTTGGGGGTGCTAACTGCTCTTCCAGAGGACACAGGTTACAATTCCCGGCACCCTCATGTAACTCACATATGGTGTACAGACATACATGTAGGCAAAACACCATTCACATAAAATAAATAAAATTTTAAAATGACAATGGTTAGACATCAAACTGTGGCAACCGTTATGTTAGGAACATGTGGGAGTTTTTCTTGTTTATTTTCGTTTGTTTGTTTGTTTTTTGGTATCAGGAATATGAGTAGTGGCCCAGATTTTAGAGTTATTTGCAGCTAATTCAATTTTTGGAAACTTCTTTAGGAAAAAGTATAAGATGTGTATTACTGTTAACTAGGGAAACATACCACATATGAGACAATCAATCAATTGTCTATCTCTCATTTATTTTCTATCAGGATACTTATATTTATTATGGGTATTTATGATATATATCCTATACGATTATAGGATATATATAGGCTTAGATTTCCCATGGTCTTTCCTTTGCGGGTTGAAGGACCAGGAGAACTGATGATTTAATTTGGTTCAAGGAAGAAGGCCTGAGAGCCAGGAACACTGATGGGGGTTCTAGCACAGGGGGAGCAAACATGCTGTGTCTATGCTTTTGAGTTCAGTTTGGCCCTTTGTGGGTTGCATGATGACCAACCATGTTACTACACATATTCAGCCTATTAATTCACATACTAATCTATTCTTGAATCATCCTCAAATATATAATCAGAAATAATGTCTTACCAGATGCTGACCAACTAGCCATCATTAACCCAGTGAATTGAAACATAAACATCAGAAGCTATAAATATCAAAGATGATACAAAGTCAATATTTATTTAGAATAAACTAAGTCACAACAATTATAAAGTTGACTGACAAATACCACAAAGATCAGAAAATGTAGAGGATAAAAACATTTTTTACTAAGTAGCTGAGACATCCTAAAATGATTTTCTCTTATCTTTTGGGGGTCTGGGATGTTTAATCAACCCCTCGCATGACAGAAATTTCCTAATATTCTTTAAATAGAGTCTAGGAATGCAGACATGAAATACGATTAATAAAAGCTCAGAGACAGATATTGGGGTTCAACCTGAAGACCAGAAATGCAAATCAGCCAGCCACTGGCTCTTACCTCAACCTCAGTCTGAAAATGGTGATCCTGCCTCCAGGAATCTCAGAATGAGACTGACTGAGAGTTGTTTCCTCTGGTTTTATAATCCACTCTAGTTCTGGGACTAAGGGCGTGCACCACTACTGCCTGGTTTCTATGGCAAATTAGTGTGGCTACTGGGATTAAAGGTGTGTGTCATTGCGTGGTCTGTAAGGCTGGCCAGTGTGGCTGTTTTACTTTTCTGATCTTCAGGCAAGTGTTATTTATTAAAATACAAATGAAATGCCACTATACAGACACTCCCTGGGCACGGTTAATTTATATTTGTTTTTAAATTAAGACCAAAAAAGGACCTCAGATGAGCTTCTGGCTCTATTTTCTCCTGCACTATCTATGTCCTTCAGGTTTTGCATGATATAAAACACATTTACAGCCCCCTTTCCAGTTCCGTGACTTAGTTCAGGTAGTCAGAGTAGTCCCGGTTGTCATTTCTCCACCAGGGCAGTTAGCAACAACTTGACCATACATACTGATGGCAAATCACATTTATATATGCCACTAAACCCAAGCACAATCTAAACGCTTTCCCCAACTCACGCTCCTTTGAGTCAGGACGAGAATATACCTGTGATCACTTACATGGCGTTGGATGGAGAAGAGTCAGCAAAGCAAGCGCCCCAAAGTCAACTGCCATTCAAATAATCTGCAAATGTTACCCAAATGCAAGACTGTGAGAGCATGCTGGAGCTGATCTCTGAGACGGACTTCTGCGAGGGAGGTTCCCTGAAGGTAGCTTCTGTTGGCTTCCAAGAAAACCTGCCCTGGATGGGGATGCACAATTTACAGAGGGTCTTATACTGTAATACACAAGAGTTGATGTCATAGATGCAGCTAAAAGATGCTCTACAGGGTTATCCTGAGCAACTATAGTGCCCAACCTCCCAGAGTGAAGTGGGGGCCATTTTTCCCCCAGTGTATTTGTAAACAGCGTAAGGTAAATTGAAGCTGTCCTAGCGCTGGCAAGTCTCAAAGGTTCTCATCTCTCTGTCCCCATTGATCTCTGACAAGGGATTTTTATTTGCAAAGGGATTGTTTGCAAATACAAATAGGTCTCAAACTCCTATATTGGCTTAATTAATATTAAACGCACCGTTTACTATTCTTTCAAGGAGGCGCATTACCACAGAGAGGGTAAGAGCGTGTTATTCTGTTAAAGACCCCATAGTAGAAAAATTGTGACTGCGCTAAAGGAAGTCTTTAAAAATTCATTAAGGCGTAATCAAGCTTTTGCAAACCCATCTGTTATTTGCAATTATAACATAGTTACTGTAACTGGCCCGATATCCCGTAAAAAGGCACCTTTTTGTTTGTTTCTCTTGCTGTGTTCATTGCTCATGTCTTCCGAGGCCCCGCTTTTCCCTGGGTTCTCTTCATAGCAGAAACTCTTGATTTTTTTTTTTTAAACCTTCATTGCATCCACGGATAACTGTCTTAAAATGTAAGCAGCACTTCTAATTGTGTCTGTACCATCATTTGAGCTGACAGTCCTTATCGCTCAGCTAGGCCATGGCTTATAAATAAAAACAGCTCAGAAAACAAAGCAAATTATAAAAACACGTTAGCTTTATATATAAAATATACAAGTTTACAATTTTAAATTCTCTTTGTCTTTCCGTGTGTGTATGAGTGGAGGCATGAATGTGCCAGTGAGTATCCATGGCAATCAACACCGTATGACTCATTCCCTAGGACTGGGGTTACAGGTGGCTCAGAGCCACCTGGTGTGGGTGTTGGAAACTGACCTTGAGTCCTCTGTAAAGCAGTATATTATTGCTTTTTTTAAAATCACATATCAGATTGCTCTCAAGCTAAAGTTACAGGTGGTTGTGAGCCAACAATACATAGGTGCTAGGAATTGAACTCAGGCCCTCTGGAAGAGTGGCATGTTCTCTTAACTACTGAGACATCTCTCCAGCCCACGAAAATTTTTTAAAATGATTGTATAGGTGGCTGGAGAGGTTTCTCAAGGGTTAAGAGCACTTACTACTTTCAGAGGACCTGGGTTCAATTTCTAGCATTGTTAACGGTGACTCACGGTCATCTGGAATTCTAGTTCCAGGGGATCCAATGCTCTCTTCTGGCTTCCAAGGGTATCAGAAAAACAAGGGGTGCAGAGACACATATGTAGATGAAAACTGAATACACATAAAATAAAAATTTCCAAAAGATGCTGAATAGTGAAATGCTATCTGTATATTATGCTTATATATGTATATATATGCTTTTTCACTAGTGTGAAACCTTCCCTTTTGCTCTGTTTCCAATACCAAATTTACATAAAATCTCCAAAAAAATCATTGTATCCTCTTGTTACATGACTAAAATCCTTTTATTTTTAATATATATATATATATATACATATATATATATTTTTAAATGGAACTATTTCCCTAGGGAGGATCCAGTTTTAAGAGAATTGAATTTTCTATTTACTTTGTAGGGAAAAAAAAATCTCTTCCTTTCATCTTTACCGCTCTGGCTAAAAAGCCTGATAACCTCTGGTCAAAGAGGCATTGTTCCAAAGGGCCTGCCTGGAATCAGGAAACAAAGGCTGCTGTACAGCCGCCATCCCAGCTCCAGCCCTTACCGCTGCGCTGCCCTCTCTCCTTTGTCCTTAGTGCTCAGAGTGTGGCTGGCATGACGTGCAGAGAGGCCTACACGGGAGAAATGCGATCCCTTTATAATCATAACGCTCTTTCCCCTCACTTTTTAAGACACCAGGTTTTAGGACAATACACATCTCTTTGAAAGGGTTTCATGCCCTCCATAATTTCATGATGAGAGTTTTAAATGCTGGTAATCTCCCTCACTGTTCTTTAAAGACTATTTATCACAATCAAAAACGTTCGTTAGATGAATGCTTCATGCTTCCTGCGAATCAGTGCTCAGACCCAGGCATGCACTGGAATCACCCGAGGGGCTAATTAAAACACTGACTACTGGACTTCCCCTCCAGAGTTACTAATTCAGTAGGGCTGGATGAAGCCCAAGAATCTGCCTTCCTAACGAGTTCCCAGGTGGCGGGGACCCTGCTTCGGGAACTACTGATGGAGGTCATTTGATGACGCATAGTTCTTAGAGCTGATAGGGGTTGCCATGCCTTCGCAGGGCAGCCCTGGTGCCACTTAGGAAGTTGGCATATCATTGCTAAAGCCAGGGGAGCAGTAATGAGGACCTACGGCTTGGAAAGGTCTTAATTGACCATTTTCAACTCCAGCAGTCCCGTGACTAGCGTTACATAATACTTACTAATGCGAGAAATGATTAGGCAGTTTCTTTGCTCTAAGCCTCTAACATACATATTCATAACCATTTACTTCTTTCTTTTATAGATGTTTACTGATTAAACTGATTGGGCAACTGAGACTTTTCATTGCGGATTTAAATTATGGGACATCAAGGGGATATAATAGTTGTTCTGTCCTCTATAGGATCCAAACTTAAGTCACCATGAAGTCTTAATATTAAAAAAATAAATTTCCCTTGCCCCTACTTCCCTCTGCTTCATATGCAAATAGGATGTTAAGGACTCAAAACAACAATTTAGCCAGAAAGATGAAATCGGTATTCCTGATACTGCCGAGTAGCTTTTAGATCCTAGACATATGTTTAATATGCATTTTGCTTATTTTTTTCAATAGAGCATGTTAATGAACATGTCTCAATTACCCACTGAATAATCAATCTCTCTAAAATACTTATTGCTGCTTATTTATTCCTAAGATTACGTTCTCATTTTAGCAACTCTGAGAAGATAAACCCAAGGGGTATTTGAAGAGCTTCTGCTTGGAGCATGAATTCCCCAGTAATGGTATTTGAAGGTTAAGTAAAAACAAACAAGGGGATTGGAGACAATAACTGAGAGCAACCAAGAAAGACAACGACTATATAATTAAATAATATAGTCTTCACTGTCATCAAGGGAGCTGCAGGACAAATGGCCTAGATTTGGGAATTAGTCCCTCTCAAGGTTGTATGCATTCATAATGAAATGAATAAGACAAGACTTGAGTGAAACAGGATCGGGAGCTGAGGGGAAATGCAATAAGCTGGGTAATGTCCCGTGTACTCCCTGGCAGTGCACTGTGGGCATGCGCAGGCAATCAGAGATAGACATCCGACTGTCCAGAGATGGACAGGAAGAAAGTCTTGTGCGAGGAGCTTCACCTGTGTGGGTCCTGGCTTGAATCAGCTCGAAGCAGCAATGGAGCTCTTTGCCTCCCAGGGTTGAGATGACTGAGTCTAATTACCTCAGAGAATTGTTTTATCTCTACTGAAAAGCAATAAACAAGTTGGGTTGTTCAGTGAAATTGATTTTTATTTTCCTAAAATTAAATGCTTTAATCGAAACATGCAATGTTGGCGTCTTTACCTCCCCAGCACATTAGTATTTTTCCATGGTGTACATGAGGCAGTTTGGCGGTATAGCTCAGTGGTAAAGTGTCTGCCTTGCGTTATGAGGCCTTGGGTTCAATCCAAAGTACTCCCTTCTGTTAAAGAAACAAACAAAACGTAGTCCGACCTTTTACATTACAGAACAATAAATACATGTAGCCTCCCCTCCCTCCCTCCCTTCCTTTCTTCCTTCCTTCTTTCCTTCCTTCCTTCTTTCACTTGAGACAGTGTTTGTGTAGCCCTGGCTGTCCTGGAACTAGTGCTGTAGATCAGGCTGGCCTCAAAACTCACAGAGATCCATCTGCCTGCCTCTGCCTTCCAAGTGCTGGGATTAAAAGCATGCACCACCACTGCCTGGCACATGTAGGCTTTCTAAGAAAAAAAATGCCAAGTGCTGTAGATTTTTCACCTGCTTTAAATGAGATAATAAAAACTAGTTGATGTACGAATCCTACCCAGTTAACTATCTTTAAGTTCGTTTGAAGAAAGATCATATAAGTCAACTAGAAGGCACATACTCAACTTCGTTTTTCAGGTCTGTCATAGAATCTGCCATTATTACTAGTTAAGAAAAGAAAGAAGAGAAAAACCAACAGCCTGGGCTAGAGGTTGAGTGTAGGGTTGAAATGCTTGCTTAGCACGTATGAGGCCCTAAGTCTGAGCCTCCTGCACTGCTGTCTCTCTGCCATCCTGGGTCTCCCCCCACACTAAGAGCCAGAACAAGAGAGTGAGCATGCTTCTTCTTCCCACTTATGAGTCCCCAAGTAGCACCTCAGATGATGCCCTAGGGCTGGTACCCCAAAAGCTGTTGGCTGAATGAAGTTCCATGACAAGGGTATGTTCAGGCCTTGACTCTTAGAACCACGAACCAAAAATAAAGTTACCTGAAGGCAGATTGTAAATGCTTCTGGTTTCCCATATAATTGTAGCAAAGAACTTTCTAGTCTAAAGGTCTTGACAATTTGCTTGTGTTGCACAAATGCTTCCCTGCCAATTTTGGATTTGTGTTTCTCCCTTCTTTCTCCCAAGCCTTTTTGCCAAAATATAATTGCTCCTTCTAAATCAACTATCTTGTTGACCATCTCTGTGATATGGGATCCGTATTTTGTAGCTTGTTTACTGGCTGTCACAGTCTGCTTGCTTGATTGATTTGGGCTGAACTTCAGAATTCTCATAAGCCTCAGGCTATTTTCTGTCTTGAGTATCTCCTCTTCAACTTTATTATCATAATGGCCCCCTTTCTCATTTATTTTCACAATGGGAAACACAGGAGAGAGAAATGATTTCTGTGGGGAAAGGAAGGACACAGGGCAAGTTCAGACAGAGGAAAGAAAGAAAACATATACTGACTTCTAATTGGAGTAGAAAACGTCAAAATAGAAAATGGGCCATTTTGAAGGTATGAAGAAACACCTTTCACAAAGCTCTCAGACCAGAACTCAGCAGGATAAAGAGCCTGAAATGTTTCCTATATGATATTTCTTTAGGCTGTCAGCTCACAGATATAGACATGGAGACTTATTAATTTCGGAAGCTCAGCCTATAGCTTAGACTTGTTCCTAACTAGCTTTTATAACTTAAGTGGATCCATTTATATTAATCTACATCCTGTCACGTGGTGTTACCTCTCTTCCATCTTACACCTCCTGTTTCTTCTCCGTGTCTCCTGGCGTCTCCTGCGTGCCTAGATTCCTTCTCCTTTTTCTTTCTCCCTGGAAATCCTGCCTATACCTCCTGCCTAGCTATTGACTGTTCAGCTTTTTGTTACCTCAATCACAGTAACATCTCTTCACACAGTGTACAAATATCCAACAACAAAGCGACCAGCAAAGCTTTGAGTAGAAGATACTCACCAGTGGCGTATAAACTTCTTTGGCTCCTCTAAGGCCCATGGCTTGGTTTTTGCTTTTTTTTTTTTTTTTNTTTTTTTTTTTTTTTTGAGACAGGGTTTCTCAACATAACAGCCCTAGCTATCCTGGAACTCAGCGGTGTAGATCAGGCTGTCCTCGAACTCACAGAGATCCATCTGACTCAGCCTCCCAAGTGCTGGGATTAAAGGCGTGTACCACCAAGTCTGGCTGCCTGTTGCTTCTGAACAGCCTCTTTATCCCTGGATTGTTCATGGATGAAGAATATATTCCTTGATCCCTAAGCTAATGGCTGAAACTTGTGCTGGAGGCACGCCATTAAAATCCAAAGCACAGGTAAAGAGGAAATTTCCGTTGTGTAAGGAAGCGTGCACCTCAGCATTGATAGCTTCTAATTGAGGTGGTTACTTAGATTTAAAGACTCATATAATTGCCTCTGTTTTGGGCCAAGGCTTGATACTGTTCAGGACTTACTCCTGCTTTGATCAAGTGTCCGACTTAATGGAGAAGAATGTTACATTGTCACATTTTGAAAACACCTTGAATTCTTCCCTCACCCCATCTGTTGCTCTACAGCAAAGCTCAGTAGCAAAGTCCAGGGTGGGATGACCTTTATTTATTCCTCAATAAATACTTACAATGGCAGTCTTTCAGATTAGCATTTATTCAACACATCTTCTCATATATACGTATATGTTTCAATATAGTTATATTAGCTCTATTGTAATATTAATTATATTTTTATATGGCAATATATACATTATAATAATATTTATATATTACAGTCAAATGTTTTAGAGACAGAGATGACTTATGCAGGTTTGAAAATGAGAAAGAAAGGTATTTCCTCTCATCTTTTCCTTTATTGAGGGCTAGTGATTGAGTTAGGACTTGGTGCAGGCTAGCCTCAGACCTACCAGTGAGCTTTTTCACCAGTTCCCAGGATGGTATCTTTTTAAATGGATGCAGCTACATTTCACAACAAATCTTACGGTTTACAGAACTTAGGCTACTGTGTGTCTATTTCATATGGAAATTGTGAGGTCTTGAGTTGACTCTTGGGTGACCACTCACATTCATCTTGTTTTACTTTTCCTTTTCTTATCCTCATCTGCACCCTTTGGCAGCTTCCTCTCCAATCTGAAGTCTGGCAATATATAGTAGCAATTCCAAATACCACTAGGTTCAGCTCTGTAGAGTGGGGAGTCAAACTCAGAACAAACTTGGAAGATAAAGATTCAAAGTACACTTTAAACGTCCCTGGTGTCTTCACAGACACATCAAATGTTTCTCATTTTGAATGCCATTAAATGTGAACAAGGCTATGGAATTCTGTGGGAGATAAAAATATTTGCCTAGTACGTAGGGATATGTGTGCAATTAAACTAACCAAACACAGGTAACTTGTATTTGATCCCTTGGACTTTTTCTTTCTTGCTTTCAACTTCTACTGTAGCTCTGCAAAAAGATTTCTGGTGATTCTGGCAGGCAGCTGCTGGATACTGCTTTCATATGACATTCTTTGCAGTGACCCCATTTCCCCATACTTGACACTTCACATGCCCTTTATTGCATAAGAAAACTCTGTTGTATAGTTGGAATAGGTTAGCTTACAAAAAGGCTTGTGTCTTTGTATCTCTTAGAAAAATGTGCAACTTTGAGAGTCTAGGAAGATAGCTCTGTCTGTAATATGCTTGTCTTGCAAGTATGAAAATGTACTGAGTTCCATCTCCAGCTGAGCATGGTGGCATGTGCCTATAATTCCAGCACTAGGGAGGCAGAAATGGGAGGATACCTGGGTAGTCTCAGGTCCATTATAGATTTTCTCAATGAAGGTGAAGGGTGTTTCTAAGGATGGTGTCCAAGGTTGGCACACACACACATCCGAGCATACATACATATGCATAAAAATGCTCAGCAAGTTTTTAGACCATCTGTATGGGATAGTGAACTTCAGGGCATATGTCTTTGTCTGCTTACTTTTCCTAGGAAGTAGTGAACTATTACATTTTGATGCTTTAGTTCAGATACATTAAAAGTTTAAGAGAAGACATTAATAGAAGGAAGATTTAAAAGTAACTTTTCTTAAGTTTTATAATCCACATTCCTTTATCATCTGGATTTATATAAATGGCAGCTGTCATACTTGACACTTTGCATGTCCTTTTTGGGTAAAAATATTAGTTTGACTAGGCTATCTTATAAAATGTGTTTTGTCTTCATAGACTTTTAATGTTCAATTTTTTATTCTAATTTAACATTAGAAACAAGGTGGCTCCTATCCTGTGTAGAATAAGGCACAGTATAACACTGAGCATTCTGACCGTTCATCCCTGCTCTTTCTCAACTGTAATACTTCCCCCAAGAAAAGAAGCCTACAGTTCTCCCCTTATCTCTCATGGGACCGCATTTCTTCCTCTTCTCATCCCACGTTCTATCTTTCTTGCACCAAAGTGCCTCACCACTAAGGAACATCCTCAGCTCCTGTAACTACTTTTGCACAAGATGCATTTAATTTTGTCGGTTAAATATTCAAAACAAAAAGAGCAAAACTCAAATTTTAGGAGGTTGATTTCGAAGGGAACTTTTGGGGGTGGACTGTGGCCGGCTTTCTTTCAGCTGCCACCAAATCACAAACCATGACACGGAGACTTCTTATTAGTTATGAATGCTCGGCCTTATCTTTTGCTTGTCCCATAGCTCCTTTAACTTAATTTAACCTGTTTCTCTTTACATCGTTAAGCAAATGCAGCATAAACAAATGTAACACACCTTTACATAGTTAAAGTAACATTCCCCAACAGTTGACTGCAAGGGAACTTGGACACATTATATTTCATTGCCATCAGTCTCATTATTGCCACGCTGCTTGTTTTTGATGTGCCAAGCTTACAGCCTGGCAGTGCTTGTACTTAATATATTAACTTCACTTGTTTTTCAGTTCCACCAACAGTTTCATCATGTAAGAGGAAAAGGAGTCTTATATATGTGCATGTATTTTACACTTACTGTTCACTGTGTGTTGTGTTTGTCCCTTTAACACATGCTGAGGTGGGAATGGCTATACAACGCCTCACAGAAGGGTCCAGCCTGCTTTGAGGAAGAAATGAGGAAGCATTTCTGTTTTTTTTTTTTTTTTTTTTTTTTTTGATTTTTCGAGACAGGGTTTCTCCGTAGTTTTTGGTTCCTGTCCTGGAACTAGCTCTTGTAGACCAGGCTGGCCTCGAACTCCCAGAGATCCNGGTTTTTCGAGACAGGGTTTCTCTGTAGCTTTTGGTGCCGGTCCTGGCACTAGCTCTTGTAGACCAGGCTGGCCTCGAACTCCCAGAGATCCGCCTGCCTCTGCCTCCCGAGTGCTGGGATTAAAGGCGTGCGCCACCACCGCCCCGCTGAGGAAGCATTTCTGAAGTCTGCTTATATTATGTAATCTACCTTACAAATATAGTTTGTTAGTTGTGATTGTTGTACCATTAAGGTTCTGTTAAATACTAATAACTGTTACAAACTGATTTTAAAACTTAGCATAAAACAGCAAATTTACTATAGAAACCACAAGCTTATGCCACTGGGCATACAAACTTAAATAAGCATACAAACCAAAGTGGAGATAATAAGAATGATTATAGATTTCTAGATTAGCTTCTTTTGAGGAAGAGACCTGGTCTATTGTCCTCATCAACTGAGCCCATGAAATCCAATATGGACAAGTTCAACAGAGCCGCCATTTATGGGCTGCCATGCATGTTTCAGCATTGTCAAGGTTTTTTTTTTTTTTTTTTTTTTTTTTTAAATTCTAGATTAGTCTGGAGTCTAATTGTTGCCATCCTCCGCTTCTGTCTCCTAATAGTAGCATGAAACACTACACCCGGAAAAAGGTTATTTTCAAAATGGAAGTGGTGTGTGTATGTCAACCTCAAAACTGTCCAGAGTTTCTGATCCTAAATTTAGCTTAACTTACCAGGCATGTAACAAAGGAAGACAGAGGACTTGGTTCACTATATTGAACGTGTGGTGAGAACCATGTTACAGGCCCTAATATAAAAGAGAAACCTTGTAATAGTTATTTAGTGATGGAAGACAAATACCTGTAACATGTAGGTTTTTTTTTTTTTTTTTTTTTTTGAGCAGAGTCTGGGGTAAGGGGTGTCTTCCGAGGATGCTCAAGAACTGGCCACAGGTGTAGTTCTGCCCTCTAGTGGATGTAGGTGAGAGATCGGTTCAATTGCTACCTGTGCTCATCAAGTTTAGCAAATTTTCATTAAAAATCACTTACTAGGGGTTTGTGTGAGGTGCTAAGTGTAAGGCTGACTTGGAAAATGATAGCGGTTAATGTAATACAGGTTCTTCAGCTTCGATGGTAGGGCTAGTTGCCAGTTTAGCTGTTCTGGTTGCATACACTCAATGAAAAAGGCCAGGAGTCCTTCCGTGAGCTGTCACTCTGAACCTTGCCCCTTCATGACACACGGGCCTCGGAGCACACTCCTGACCAGGACAGAATTTTTGGAAACTGGCTCCATGATTACTGGCCCTCGCAAGACCGGAGAAGCAGCCAGCGATGGTGTTTGCACGGGAGGGTACGACGCGTGGGAGGCCGCCGAAAGGAACACCAGCTTCTCACTGCGTCGTCCGAGGAGATTGTGACGGCCGCGGGACAGGGAGACTTCCAGGACAGTGTTTCGAGTGCCCAGGTGACTCTGGGACACGGCCATGAACGACTGTGTCTGTCCCTACGTCTTGATCCCACGGCCGCCTCGAGGGGATGTGTGGCCGGAGGGAGACGGGGTTGGGCGTGCTTCCGCCCCTTACACCCGGCGGGTGTGTAGAAAGCGGGCAGACACCATCCCAAGAGCTCCCGAAGAGCCGCGGGTCCCACGCGCTCTCCGACAAAGCCTCCCCATCCCCGCACAACGTCCATTACGGTCCGCAGCCTCGGCCTCACTGCACTTCCGCTCACGGGCGCAGAGAGCTAGAGTGCGCCTGCGCGCGCGCTTCTCCCGGCGGAAGTGGTAGCGACAAAGCTCGGTGGGCGGCGGGCCGGGGAGTGCAGGGCGCGCCGGGCGGCAGGCGGCGGGGAGGGGCGGAGCGCAGGAGGCGGAGGCGGAGGCGGGAGCAGAGCTGCTCGGCCGTGCGCGGGGACGCGCGCGCACGGAGCCGACGGGCCGAGCTTGACGGCCCCTTGCCGCTCCTCCTCTCCCCTCCCTCCCGCCCGCTGTCCGGCTCGATCTCCGTTCTCCTCCGGACGCGCGGCTGGGCTCCGTGTGTGGCGCTGCCCGCGCCGCCAGCAGCGCCCGTTCGCCCGAGGCGCGTGGGGCGCCCCCCGCAGCCCCGCGAGTGAGTCCTCGCAGCCTGGAGGCGGGGTGGGCGTCTAGGGTGTCGGGGAGGATTCCGGGTAGCCACTCCTGCCCCTATTTCCAGAAACTTCCAGGTCCGGAGGGAAGGGGGCGTCCGGGGGGGACTGCTGCCTGCCCGTAGGGCGCCTCTCGGGCGCCGCCCGGCTGGTGGGAGGCGCTGGCGCTGCGGGCGGCGCAGGGGGTGGGCTAGGGAGGTGGCGGCTGGGCGGGGGGTCGCCCTGCTCCTCTCCCCTCTTCTCAGCTCCGCTTCTCCTGGTTTCTCTTGCAGATGCTGCTGCTAGGGGTGGTGGGAGCAGCCGTGGGACGCGTGGCCGGGAGCGGGGGTGACAGCCTGGGATTCCGGGGTCTTCTCTTCCTTGTCCTCCTCTTCTCTCTATTCCCAGTGTGGCCGTTGCTGACACTAAAGACTTTGTAGCCATCAACCCGAGTGCAGTTTCGATGGAAAATGAAGGTAAAAAGGCCCCGGCAGATGGGTTTGCAGAGCAGAGTTGAGGGTGTGGTGGTTTGCTTTTTAAGTTGTCTGTCTTTTTCCACCTTTTTATTTTCATGATTTTATTTAATTGATTTCACCCCCCTCCCCCCTGCATGCGAAATGTCTGAGGATTGCTTCCCTAAGAGCATCTAGCTTTTATTTTGGTTACATGGGCATTGCGGGGATTAGGGTTCTGCGGGTGACAGCTTGATTTTGCTTCTCTGGGAAATTATTTTCTTTAGTATCGGGAATGGAACGGAAGTTTGCATTTGCAATAGCATCTGTGCATGTCCTTAAGGCTCTTTGAAAGGAACCGGCAGATGAGAAGTGGGAATGGGAAGAGAAGGCAATGGATCCTATCCCTGTATATTTGCATAGCAAGCTTTGTTAAAGATGTGCGACTGAATCAGTTATAAAAAGCTTTTTAAAAATAAATTCTGGCTTTGGGAAAAAAAAAGCGGTTTTTAAAAAATTCATAGAAAAAAAACCCTCAGAAAACATACTCTTGAGTTTAATGAAATCTTTCGAAACAGTTTCCCTTCTTAAAGTTACTCCCTATTTCAAAACATCTTTAAGAGGCTGACAGTGGAACCTGTTTGTCCCTATTACACATTGCATCTGGACGCGTTCGGTTGTTGCATGTTACTCAACTATTTTGGCCTCATTAAAATAATGCTTTTCATATATAGCACTGCTGTTTTAGAAATTATTGAGTAACTGAATAAATGCTTTTTCTTCCCTCACGTACGGACCGTGCTTATTGTTTGAACCGATTTCTGGCTTGTGTGTGATCATTTCTCTTTTTTTTTTTTCAACCTTTTTTTGACTGGGCTCTAAGATGCTAGAAAAGATACTGGACAAATGGTTGCTTTTTTTCCCCCCTCTTCCCTGATTCTTTTGGTTTTAAAATCTGTTTAAAGGAGCTGCAGCTAAGCTGATGTTTTCCCATTGTTGAGGATGTAAGCTTGATTGGCTAAGTTGGACTGGAAATTTTAAAGGAGGTGTTTCTTGTGGATGCGGTAATCCGCTGTGCTATTGGAGAACGGTGGCGTGTGTAGGAAAAGTGACGACAGGATGATGGTCTTGTCCAGTTCCATTCTAGATGGGTAATTGGTGGAAGGCATTTTCTGACAGACCGAAGTGTGGGACTGCAGAGGACTTAGGCTGATTGGGTCTTGAAGAAAGCAGTTGTGTTTTTTCCCGGTGGTATGGAAAATTTGTTTTTCTAAGCCCCTTTCCTCTTGTCTTTTCTAGATTTAGGAAAGGCAGATTATTTTTCTTAAGACACTATTAAGTCCATTCATGTAGTGGTTTCTATTTAGAAATCTCTGTAACATCTCAACGTTGGTGTACATCTGTGAGCTATTTTCAGGATGTTACCAGATTAGGGGGTAGCCTGAAGTAGGTGGGTACTTGGCTGTTGGTTTTTTTCTTGGTGTCCTAGGAATCAGAGCATGAGTAATGGAGCTAGCACTCATCTGTGAGGTGCAAGGGGCGGTTGTTAGATAGGAGTGTGTCTATTTTATGGCCGTGCAAGAATGATGTGGCATCATAGTAAAAGATTATATTGTCTTAAAACTTGACAGGTTTTCTGCCCAATTATTTTTGACCATCAAAAGACCATTTTTGTTAATCTCTTAGTAGGTCAGCATTATTTTCCTATTTAATTATTTTTTAGAAAAAAACTTGAAGATAGCCTAGAATCTTACAAAGCAATTGACTGTCCTAAAATAGATTTGTATTTCTTTTCCTTTATTGTTTGTACCCTCTTCTGATCTGATTATTAACAGCTCAGAAAGAAGTGTGGCTCCAAAATATTAAATTCTTGCCCTAATGTAAGAATGGCTTTAGGTAAAACATTTCACCTTGCTGAGTTTCATCTATAATTGGGATTGCAGATGTGCAGCTCACAAAGTTGAGGTGAGGGTAAGAACACTGCAGACATTCTCCTGGGAGAGGGGAGTGTTGGCGTTTAAGGGCATGGCTTGCAGAGCGAGGCATCTTACTGTGAATACTGCATTTTCACATTATTTGCCCTTATGCAAATTAGCAGTGCTTTTCGTGCTCTGGTTTCTTCATGTATAAAATGAGGGTAATGGTAGCTACCTATGAGGTTGTTGTAAGGGCGCAATACAGCTGGCACACAACAGAGATTTAATAAACGGTAATTGTGAATAGCCTAGTTCACTGTTTGATGCATGCTATTACGCCACCTGGCATTAATGTCATGACAGTTCATTGTTGGAACTGGAAATCATATTGGCCAAAATGCTCAGAATGAAGTTGCTAGTTCAGTATGGGGTGAGGTTAAGGAATTTTCTGTAGTAGGGGGAGGTAGGTCCTCGTGCTCCCTCGCCCAGCATCTGACACTGTGGTGAGCTTTCTCAGCCTAAGTTTGTCTGTGAATGGGATATTGCCTTGTTGGAGGGTTGGTATACTAAGTGAAGCCAGGGAAGTGGTTGGCAAGGCTTTAATGAGTGATTCAGCCGTGCTACTGTTGTTCAGAAAGAGTTTTCCACTAAGTTCAGCTAAGTTACACTGCTACGTGTGAACTGTGTGTGTTATCTGATAGTGGCCCTCGAGAGCATCTGCACAGGAAGAACTCTTAGCAGTCATGTTTACAGTGGTCACATCCTGGGAGGAAAAGGCTTTTATCCACTTACTTCAAACTTCAACAGTAGAGGTATTTGCTTCAGCACTAGATTTTGATTCTTCTAGACTTTCCCCCCTAGGGCCTACTTGAACTTTGTCAGGACTTGACCTATTTTTACCCATAGTCTTCTGGATGCTTCACCAATACTGCCTACCAGTCAGTAGGAGCAATCGATTTCCTTAATTTATTTCCTGGAATTTCAAGGATTAGTCCTAGACAACCAGTTGTGGGGATTTGCGTCCTAATCCTTTGAAACTCCTTTTAGCATGCTTATTACAAGTCTAAACAAGATAACTATCATTTAACAATCTGAGATACACACACACACACACACACACACACACACACACACACACACATATATATCTTTTTGTTTTTTAATAGTTGTTGATAATTTAAAGGATGACTTAGTAGAGAAGACATTTCTAGCTGGAGGGTTTTGTAGATAACTTTTTTCCTTCCTGTTAAACTACTTTAGTCTTTGTAACAAATTTGGCCTTTTCTAAAGAGCTGGCTGTTTAATGTTCCTTAATACTGTTTAAATGTATGTATCTTTAATTCTTGAATAGAAATGTAATAATCTTCAAGATTTCAGAAATCCTACATCTAGCTAGAAACACCCCCCCCCCCCACACGCGCGGTGGTGGTAGCGCATGCCTTTCATCCTAGCTTGCAGGAGGCAGAGGTGGGAATTGGTGATCTCCATCTTGTGGGTTCTGTAGATTAAATTTAGTTTGTCAGACTTTTCGGCAGGTGTCTTTACCCACTGAGACATCTCACTAGACTAGCAATGGTCTTTGACAATTGAATTTTAAATGTATGTTCTCATGCTTGTGAAATAGGTACCGTGTGAACTAAAACCTGAGCCCTGGTTTGTCTTAATATTCTGACCAGTTAATGTCAACAGAATCAAGCTCTGTTAATTGAAACATTAGAAAACAAAATAGTTGTCTGGAGGACATACTCCTGAGGCCCAGAGCTGCTTCTCCTTGGAGAGCTTATTTAACCAGGTGTGTTTACAAGGTTGAATTTTGTTTTAAAGGTGGCAAGAATATTTTATCTTGCTGGTAAAGTAAGTTAGGGTAATTTTAAATTGCACTTTTATTACAGGTAATATCATAAAGATAGCGTACGATTAGTTCAAAAGGGTCCTGAATTGACCTATTTGAAAGATAGTCTTTACTAATAATTTCAGGCATCCATTATGACAAGGCTCCTTGTGCTTTTCTGAGGACAAATGTTGGTAAAAGGAAGTAAAACTGGTTAGTGAGCTCTCGGGCTAGTGCTGTAATTTCACACGAGAGATCATTTCTCTAACATTTTAGACTAAGTTGATACAGTTCTTTATGAATTTTAATACTAGGGTTTATTCACTTGTTCATTTTATATGCATTTGTTACTGTTTCCTTTGTCTTCTGGCTTTAAGCTGCTTTTGACAAGAACATAAATTTTAGTATATAAGCAATTATTCAGATGGTTCCATAGGCTAGACTTGTGATGCATTTAGAAAAAGTGTGAAATGTGAAAAGGTTAGTGATTTGGCAGGGGTCAGGAACATTATCTCAGGGTGGCTGTAATTGGCGTCTAATTTGTCTCTACTTGCTTTTTTTTTCTGCTACAGGTATTAAAGAATTTAGGAGTTGGACTTAACGTACTATACCTTGCTAATTATAATTGCTTAAGTAAAGCCTTTTGGCTTTGACATGTGGTCACTTTGTAACTGTGCTGACCTTAAGTTGTATGTTCCTGTTCCTTGGACTCGTGAAATAATCTAACATGGCGTTCTTAGGCGGACTTGATGACATCCTTGTAGAAAGTTATTTGTATTTACTCCAGGAGAATTGGGCTGCAGGAAATGTTTTGCTGTTTCATGTTCAGTCCTTTATAGAAAAACAGAAGGAACAGCTGAAGTGGAACACTGAAAGGTTTTGAATGCTGTGGTGTCTCAGAGCTCATTGCCTTTGGCCGAGCTGGTCAGATCCCCAGCCGTCTGCCGTCAGGAAGGGTAACATTTTCCTGAGAAACACTGCAGTAATGTTTTAGGGCAAAGTTAACTTAAAATGTGTTCTTTCTCTCATCCTGTCACCTTTCATTCGTGGCTCCCGAGACTTAGCTTTTCATGTTGCCTTTTCATTCGTGTATGTAAAGATGGACCCCCCCTTCCCTCTTAGTGTACAATAACTCTAGTAGACTTTCTTGCCTGTGTTAGTGTTTGCTTAGTAGATAATTTGCTTTTCTGCATTTGAGTTTTTATGTAGGTGAGAGAAGTATTAGCCTCAGGCTTTCTTTGGGAGTCAGACCTTCCTCATTCTATGGAGCGTCTCCTCATTCTATGGAGCGTCATTGCTACGTTTCCTCCTAGGAGGCAAAGCTTTTCATGCCCTGAGAACCAGACACAGCATGTGGTGCACATTGTAAAGTCATGTAAACTAATCTTTCCTATGTGTTTTTCTTAATGCTGCTGAGGCCTGAGTTTTGCTTGCCTTGTGAAACTAGAAACTACCTGTGTGAACTCCAGCTTCCTTTCCTCTGCAGTAAAAGATGTGACTATTGCTCCTCTTCTCTTCGCTTCTCTTCTTTATTGTTTTTCTTTTTTTTTTTCTTTTTAAATGAGTCTTAGGGGGCTGTGTATGGAGAGAGGTCCTAAATAAATACCACTTCTGTTGGAAGACCAAGGCTCAACGTGTATTCTTGTGGTAGAGAACCTTGGGTTGTCTCTTACTTAGTTTGAGCAGGGTTTGGCACATACGTCTTGTTGATTGAATATAAAAGTTGGCTTTCACTCTGGTTCTTTCATCTGGGGGTAATTTCACACTCCGGAGAACATTTGGCTATGTCTGCAGACATTACTGGTTGTCACAGCTGCCACAGTGCTGCTGGCATCCAGTGGGTAGACTCCTAGGAGGCTGAGGAGCATTGTGCTGTACACAAGTTAGCACCTTCATCCTTCTTCCTTTAAGGCATTATTTAGCCTCAGAGGTTGGTAGCTGTTGAGAAATATTTTGCTAACCAAAGGCAAGAAAATTACTTCTGACCCTTGGTTTCCGCCTTTGTAAAGGAAGTTTGTCAGGGTTAAATAGGGTCACATGTGTACAGTTGCCTAGCAGTCAAAGGCTGCAAAGCAAATGCAGATTTTCTTTAACTTAGTTTAAGGAAAGAGGGGCATTTTGGCCACTGATATTAACTTAGGATTCAAAGACTTCAGTATTTGTCTGAGTTTTAAGTTGGATGTCTAAGAAGTCTATAGTAGCTTTTATAGATGCTTGCTTTTCTTGTGGTTTTATCAAGAGTGCTGCTGCTTTGGTTTGGAATTTTAGTATTTCATAACTTTGTAGTAGACAAACATACTGAAACTAGATTAATGTTTTAGCTTCTGTTCACCAGGGTCAAATTCTTAATTTTATTTTTAGACTGTAAATACATTGCAGGTATTATCTGTTGCTCCAGAACTTTTCTTTTTTTAGATCAAGACTGAAGTGTTATAAAATTGTATGTGTGTGTGTGTGTGTACATGCCTGCATGTGTATGCATACATGCATATGCTTGTATAGGCTAGAAGTTCAGGTTGGTTGTTTTCTTCTTACTTTTCACTAAATTTTTGAGAAAGGGTCTTTAACTGAACCTGAACTTGCCACTTCTGTTGAACTGGTTTTTCATTGAGCCCTGGAGCCTACCTGTCTGTAGCCCCAGCGCTAGGGCTATAGCTGTGCTCAGCCACACTTGGCCTTATGCATGGGTGCTGGGGATGCTAGTATAGCAGGGACTTTACCCACTGAATGATTTGCCCAGCCCTCTGAACTGTTTCTTTGTGAATATGCCAGACTTCCAGGGTCTGTAATACTTTTTCCCTTTTATCTCTTTACAAAAATCTCAGTTGATACTTCTTTGAGGTTAGAAGTTACTATGTATTTAATGTCAGCAAAACACTTTCCTTCAATTAAAACGTATAGTGTTCAGATTTGATTATATTTGATGATAGTTATATCTGCTGGTGAACTACTTTTAAGGACTTAGTAGCTCCCACTTGCCCCTTAACTAACTACAAACTTGGCCAGCAGGTGGAAGGGTATCACAGCAGTGACTGATTTCTTCAAGGTTTGGTTTGCGATAACCTGCGAAGTTAAGGTCACCAGTTAGTTGCTTAATG
Source organism: Alexandromys fortis (assembly GCF_014885135.2). NCBI lineage: Eukaryota > Metazoa > Chordata > Mammalia > Rodentia > Cricetidae > Alexandromys > Alexandromys fortis. Next base: position 6,322,209 of record NW_026067915.1, on the reverse strand, counting down.
AAGTGAATATTGCATAGAAATGTTGCTAGAAAATACGGTGGTGGGATCTAACATTTGTTTCTGCAGTTGATGAAAGAGAGGCATCAAAGACTTCAGTGCTGAATGTGGGTAGTTAAAAAAAGTCACAGATTGGAAAAAGTCTAGGTAACATGACATAACCTCTTCTCTCTACCAGATAGCTTCAGTGATTTGTATAAGCTGATAGTAATGAAATATGCCCACCTTGAAATTTGAATAAAAAAATGCTAGATTCTTTTTACAGAACAATATAGTTCAGAGTAATTATCTGTTGGATATAAATCTAATTGTCAAAGAAAAGTTTTTCTAAGATTGATTATACTTTTTGTGTCTTGCTAACGTTAGACTTACATTAAAGGTACAGTACTAGTCCAAAGAATTCCCAGGTGTCTGCTTCCTAAAGGTTCCTTTCTTTTATGGTTGCACTGTATATAATCATGGTGTAATTATCAAAACTAGGAAATTCACAGTTCTACAGTATCCCTTTTCTAGCCCCATTCAGGATCCATTTTCTCTTTTCACTGTCATTGTTCTTGTTTCCTTCATCTGTCATGTTTCCTAACTTTTCCTTTCTCATTGTATGTGAGCTGGACATTTGAAGAGTGATGGTCACTCACTTGCTTTCGTCTTGTCTCTTGATTTTGAGTTCATTGGATGAGTGATTATTCATGGTTAGTATTTCTTATGACTGGTGAAGATGGGAGGCTCACTTGATTAAGATAGTGTCTGCCAGGTTTGTCTATTTGAAGTCAGTTTCCCCTTTGCATTTCATAATGCATATTATTTTTACTCTTGTGAGAGAATAGTTAATAATTTCTTTGTCATGAACACATCCTCTAGTGGGGAAGCACTTTGCATCTGTGCTTTTCACTGTCTTAGGCTAGTTCTCCCATCCGTATTGTTTCTTTGAGGTAACAGTTGCTTCTGTGATGTTTGCTTAACTACTGCCAGTTTCCTCATTCCTGTACCTCATTTTTTAAAAAATATTTATTTATTTATATGTATGTTCTTGTCTACATGTACATCTGCATACCAGAAAAAGGGCATTGGATCTCATGACAGTTATGAGATGGTTGTGAGCCACCATGTGGGTGCTGGGAATTGAACTGAGGTCCTCTGGAAGAGCAGCCTGTTCTCTTAACCATTAAGCCATCTCTCCTGCCCCATTCCTTTGGTTCTTAAGAAAGTACTGTTCTGTATTCCTGCTTGTTTTTTATGTGAAATCTTGAATATTTACCTTATGAATTAACACGGAATATATTTTTTTGAGCAAATTGTTCCCGTGTCCTTTTTTATTTTGACAGTACTAGTCTACATTCTGGTACCTCATGTTGCAGGTGCATCTTGGTTGTTACATTATTTGTTTGAACCAACTATGGATCTGAGAGCATATGGAGAACAGTATCTAGAAACCAGCATGTGGGTGGCGGGTGAGCTCAGTGCTCTGAGATCTTGTTGAACTGAGTTAGCAGGTCACATACAATAGCATGCATAGCTACATGTTTTTATTTCCCTATTTGTCATTTGTACTATATATCAGTTATGTGAGTGGATGCTGATGGTTGTTCAACTTGTGGAACCACAGAATTCATTCTAGTCTAATATTTGTTGAAACCTCTCTTTCCTATGATTACCTGTGTTGCTTGGTTCTGGAAACTGGAGTGGGGCAGTGATGGGATGAGGAAAGCACAGACACATAGACATACATACAGAAAAGCTGGGATCAGGTGGGCCGTGCATGCCCTTATGAGGCCGCTCCAGCTACACAGGAACTTGGCACTTCAGCATTAATTATGTACAGCGCCGAGGGTGTGATGTGGTGCATTAACTAGTACCCCTAGGTGAGCAGTCTCAGGATATAAACATCTGGGAGGAGCAATCTGTGGGTGCCAGCGTTTGCATACACTGCTAATATTTGCACTTGGACCAAAGGAAGGCTTTGCTATACTTCTGAGCCTAACTTGGGGTATATGGGAGTGTGTGTGTGTGTGTGTGTGTGTGTGTGTGTGTGTGTGTGTCTGCCAATTTCCCATGCGTCTGAGGCATTTGGACTTGGCCGTTCCCATGTCAACAGTACACACACTCAGGACTTCATTTACTCTGTATACTTTCATTCAAGGCTTCTTCTGCTCCCGCACTTTCCTTCTTATCTCTCTTCAAAAGTCTCATCCATAGTAATTGATTGACTTGTTCAGTCCTAATTCACAACCACTTCCTCATAAATACATTAAAAACTGTTAAGTGTATGTGAATAATGTGGCTATATTTGGTTGTGCATGCCATGTTACACAGTGGAAGCTAGATGAGAACTTTGTGGAGTTTGTTCTCCTTCTATCTATGTGGGTTCAGGTCACCAGGCGTGTGTGGCAAGTGCCTTTATCTGTTGAGCTATCTCCCTGGTCCAGGAAGTAAATTTTAAAGTAGAACACACTATTTTTTCATTAGCTTTGAGTATGTAGGTGAATTCTCCTTTCCAAAGATCCTTGGCTTGGTTTCATCCCTGCCTACTTGGGGTTCCATGTGCAATGCAGATTAGGTTCACTTCTTACCATTTGTATTCTGTTTTAGCCTCCTCCCACATCTTGCTTGGTTTTTATTATTTTTAAATCTATTTGAAGTAAATGGTGACTGCATCTTTCTCTGATTTATTTGTAGTAGAGAGCTGCTTGTTAAAGCACTGGATTTGCTTACAGATGGGCAGAGCTGCATCGTGTGTCAGGTAGCAGTTGGATCACAGGAGCCTTCATTCCCCTGGGATGGCTTGCTTGGTTCCCTAGTTACAGCCCTCTGTCTCCATCTTCCTTCCACACTGGGGGATTTGTATCAGCTAGAGTTCCATGACTGTCAGTATTTGATGTTGCTTCCCAGATCATCTTTGCTCTGGATGTTCTAGATCCAGAGTCACTTGACTGTGCTTATTCTGTTGTTGTAGTAACTCATGATTGCTTTGTAAAACTTGATCTTTACTTTTTAAAGAAGATACAGTCCGTTTGTATTGCCATGCAGTCCTGTTCTGAAGTGTAACTCCCTGTGCTCCAGCCCATTCACAGCATCCTGCATAGTCTGATTGCAGAGCTTCTGCATCACCTCCCCAAAGAAATCTTTACTTATTAACATTTACTTCCTGTTCTTTCCTTCCCCAGCTCCTAGCAGCCGCTAATCTAGTTTCTGCATTTGGATTTTCCTATACTGTACGTTTTGTATAAATGTATTCAAACAATATGTGACTTTTTATGTTTGACTTCTTTTAGTTTACCCTTGTTTAGGTATATATTAGTACTTTATTTCTATTTGTGACTGAATAATATTCTAAGGTATGGCTGTATCATATTTACTCATCATTTGATGGACATTGATCTGTTTCTACCCTGTGGCAACTTAAGTAATACTACTGTGAATATTCATATATAAATTTTTTCCCGAGTATGTTTCCCATTATTTGGGTACACTCGTAGGAGTAGCATGATGAGCCGTGTGATGATGCTATGTTTAGCTGAGGACTGCAGCAGTATTTGATCATTTTCATTCTTTCTGGCAATGCAGGTGTCAAAGTAATTCCTTCACATCCTCTCCTACATTTTACTCCTTTGTTTTAAAATCTCCATCCCAGGGTGTAAGTGTTGGACATTGTAGTTTCGGTGTGTGTTTTCCCAATCACTAAGGATGCCCAGCATCTTTTCGTGTACTTTTGGCTACTTGTGTGTCTTTGGAGAAGCTCAGGTCTCTAACCATTTCATAATTTTTTTTAAATTTGCTTTTTATTTTTTAGTTAAGAGTTCATAAATAGAAGTTATTTTATCTCTCTCTCTCTCTAAATAGCCTGGATACTGATAGAAATACATGCGTTAGCTGTACTTATATAAGAGTTAGTTGCACAATTATTTATTAGGCCCTTATCAGAGGCATGGCTTTCAAGTAGTTCCTATGTTCTGTGGACTTTCTTTTTAGTTTTTTGATGTGGTTTTCCTTGCATTTAGGATAAGCTTTAAATTGTGGTTATTTTTGTTTTCGTTTCTTGTCTGTGCTTTCATTGTGGACCATGGTGATTAAACCTGATAAAGATTTGTTTTCTCTAAGTATTTTACAGGTCAGCTCTTGCACTTGATCAATTTTGAGATAAAAATCCAGCTGTATTCTTTTGTAGGGAATATCATCAGTGTCATCCATTTATAAAACTATTTCTTCATTGAGTTGTCTGTGTACCCTCTGGTTTCCATATCTCCTGACGCGGGGCTCTGTTTCACTGTCTGCTGTTGCCAGCATCACACTATTTTGACTAATGTATAGTTTTATAGTCCATTCTGAAACAAAGTATGAGACCAACTTTTTTTCCTCCCCAGACTGTTTCTTCTGCTTTGGTTCCCTTGCATTTCTGTGTGAGTTTTAAAATCTGCTTGTCTGTTTCTGTAAAAGAGTTAGTTGGAATTTTTATAGATATTACATTGAATTGTCCTTTATTGAGATTTCAGTATTCTTACATAGGTACAAAAAGGTTGTTTCTTTTTTTTTTTTTTTTTTTTTTTGTATTTTGTGACAGGGTTTCTCTGTAGCTTTGGAGTCTGTCCTTGAACTAGCTCTTATAGATCAGGCTGGCCTCAAACTCACAGAGATCTACCTGCCTCTGCCTCCTGAGTGCTGGGATTAAAGGTGTGCGCCACCACTGCCAGGCCAAAAATAAAGCTTTTAAAAAGGGATTTTGTTTATTTTAGTTTTATTTATTTATTTTTGTGTGTGTATGATTGAGTATCTACAGAGATATCTGTGTATCATATGTGTGCCTGGTTTCCTAGGAGTCCAGAAGAGGGTGTCAAATTCCCTGGAACTGGAATTACAGTCAGTTGTGAGCCACCTGATATAAGTGCTGGAAACCAAACTCTGGTCCTCAAGAGCAGTAAGTGCCTCTAAACTGTTGAGCCATCTCTCCAGCTCCACAAGGAAGGGCTTTTGGGGTATTTGCTTATGACCTTATTTTAGGTAGTGTACAAGGAGTCTGTCTAAAAGCTTACATTCACTCTGTTTTATTCCCCTTTATTGATGAATTATCCAGTGTTGCAAAGATGGCTAGCTGACCTTAGGGAGGCAATGTGAAGTTGGAATAGTGAAACGTTTAAAAAAAAAAAAACATAATGTGAAATCTCAAAATGAATTATACACACTTGAAATAATTTATAGAGGGTTACTTTCCTGCAAAAGACTTTGTTAATCTATAAGAAATGGTAGCTTATAGAGTAACAAGGCAAAAGCCACAAGAAAGTCCTTCACAGAAAGAGATTGCAGATGGCCACAAGAACCCTGAAAAAGTTTTCAGTGCTGATGATGAAGAAGTGGACCCTTTAGAGCAAGTACCAGCTAGGTGCTGGCACATGCTTGCAGCTGAGGCAGAAAGCTCTCCAGTTCATTGTCAGCTTGAGCTACATAACAGAATCCTGTCTGAAACCCTCCCCACAGTCTACATATCAATGATTGCCTACTCATCTGATTGGTAGCAGTTGGTGCCTAGGCCTGGCCAGATTGCAGGCACAGTAGAAGCTCCTGAGCATTGTGGGAGAGGCTTGATGCAGTTCTGTGGAGGTCAGTTTAGCAGTAACTACCAGAATAACAAACACATCAATAGTGTCTCTTCTGGGATATAACCTATACTTGGACAGCATAGCTCTGTGCTGGGATGTCTATTGGAGCAGCTGTGGTGACACTGGGTCCAAGATGAATTGAGTTAAAAAAAATAATTGTAGTTATTTGGTTCTGTTTGTAATAATGATAAAAAAGAAATCAAAAGTATTTAAGCATGTTTACCGAAGGTGGAAATACAGTGTGGAGAGACAGCTTCCCTCTGGCCATAGGATTGGGATGCATAACACTGTCTCATCTACCTCAAACTCGTTTTCTTATAACTTGCCACTTGCCCTCTCCTTTTTTTTTTTTTTAAATGAGAAAGTTTGGAGTTTTGTAAGAAAATTCATTAAAATAAAATTATACTATTGTTTAGGGATAAGATGTTTTTCCCTATGCATAATCCCTGCTGGTCTTCAGAGGTAATGCTTTTTTTTTTTATTTATATGTGCTCAATTTCAAATGGATTAGAATGAGCCTTTAAGTACAAATATTTTTAAGCATTTGGGACCTTTTATTTCCTTCGTAAGTATTGGCATGCATTGGAGGCAAAACCTGATTTTCTAGAAGTGATTCCACTAGGGTTTTGTTTCTGTGGTGCTAGGGCCGAGTGAGTGCTGAACAGGTGCTCTCCTGAGCAGGAGCTGTCCTGACTTTGTCAGACTCAGTTCTCTGTGTAGAGCATCTTCGAACTAGCCTGACTGTGAGCCCCATGCAGGCCATGCTCTGGAAGTTAGGGCTCTGATGGAGGGACACGTTTCATAGCATCTCCTCGGAGATGCCACCCACACATGCTGGAAGCTGGTGTTACCTGGGGCCTTATCATGGGCTCTCAGTGGCAGTGAAATCCCCATGCACTTGCCACGTTAATTCTAGAATGATTGGGACCAGAAGGGGGCCAACTTCCTACCCCATATGAAGTGGCTCTAGTGCTCGCCAGTTGGTTGTGTATTCATTCTGTTCTTACACATGTCATGTTTCCTTTCAAAGTATTTGACTGTTTCTGTCATGTTCTTTATAGAAAACCTGATTGGAATCCAGGTAATGGTCAGGCACTGCCCTTCATAAGTCTTTTTTCCAGACCAAACATTTTAATTCTTCCCATTAAATTCTTTTTAAAAATTTAATTGTTTCCCTTCAAGTCTTCTTTAAAGTATTTTCCAGAAACATTACAGTGGTATGACATGTTTTAGAGTAAGCTCCAGTAATGCCCTACAATGCACATAGGCTCCTTAAGACATTCTTAGATTATTGTCAGATGATCTGAGCTTGTTACTACCCAGTTGGAAAAGCTGTCTTTTTGGTGATGTAGTATAGGGTTGGTATTTGCCTTTTTAGGACTGAAGTCACACTGAGGAGAGACTTTCACAGTGCCTTTAAGTGGTGGATAAAGCCAGCTCACCTTCATGTTTGCTTGAAGTGCTATTCTAGAGCTATTCCATCGGTACTTAGTAGTCGGTTTTTACATTTGTGTGTAATAAATGTGTATTTACTGTTGCAAAGAGGAAGTGGAAGTGTATTGCTTCTACACATTGGTGCATCCTGAGAAGCTCCTTTGAATTTTATTTCCATAATAAAGCCTCATATTGATGTCATCTTGGATAAGTACTGTTTATCTGAGTTGTCAATAAAGTATTAAACAGGATGCAGCCTAGTGAAACATCTAGTATACTGAGTTGTTAGAACTATAGACTCACCTAGCCAGAGATTACCTAGTTTTTGGCCTTGGGCTTCAGTGTGACCGAATTGATAAAATGTCTTGTTGGCAGACAGTATAATCCTAGAGTTCTTAGATGAATCCTGCTTGTAAGTGATCATTGTGTGCTCTGTATAAATTTCAGAAATCATCAACTCAGTCTGTTAGAGGAATTTTCGTGCATGCGTGCGTGAAAAAGAGGGTGAAAACGCTTTGGTTCTGAGTTTGCTTTTAGGCGAATTTTGTTTTCAGATTGTAATTAAAGCTGGTCTCACCTTTCTTAAATTAGTTCTGAGCGTGGTTTGGTTTTTTGAAGCTTTTGTGTTACCTGCTTAATTTAAGTACTGTCTGTGGGACTTAAGAATTTTTTGAGAGTCTGACATTGGCTCAATTTTTCATGCTACTTACTAGTCTTGTTATTTTCTCTTTACCCTGGATAAGTTATTCTTTTGTTTTTAATTGCTCCAACTATGAAATAGGAAAACAAAGCCATACCCTCTTCAAGGGTCCTAAGGAACTGTGTCCTTCCTCATCCACTTTCCTGTTCACTCCCTCTGCGCTCCTGCTGCTGCTCTTCTGGGTGTTAACGTACTCTACCACTGACTGTACCCAGCCCTAGACTTCGTTTTTTTCTTTTTTAATTTAAAGAGTCAGAATAATAGAAATGCCTATATATTCCAGGTTCTTTAAGGACTTTTCAAATAGTGGCAGACACCTTTGATGTTTTGGGAGGCAGAATTTGAGGCCATCCTTGTCTACATAGCTAGTTCCAGGCCAGCTGTTGCTACATAGTTGGAAGACCTTGTCTCACCACCCTGGCACCAAACAAACAAACACAATCAACCAACTAAACAAGCAAACTCAGAACCATCATATGCCAGAAAATGCAGTATTGGTTTCCTTTACTTGAGAGGAAAACGGTTGGTTGCCAGACAGGTAAAATTCAGGCTGACTAGTCGATGAAGAGAGAACTGTGTGTCCTAGCTTGCTCTCTGAGTCACCTGACACACACTCCTGAGCTATCTCGATTGCCTATAAAAACGTGTGTGGTGTTTCCTTGCCTGCTTTATCATTATTTTCCGTTTGCTTGCCTTTATTCATGTTGGGGACTGGTTTTTCTAGACAACTTTTGTTGGTGTATACTGGTTGAATTCATTTCTGGGGTTGTGCCTTCAAGTGGCCATTGCCAACCATTGGTTGGCAGAAGCTAAGCACAGTGGGGGATTCTACAAAGAATAAACTGAGTAAAGAGTATTTTTCCCCAAACTAATAATGTTAAGCATCTTGGAGTTGGTTTGTTGGCTTTATGTAAGTCAGACATGGTTTAGTTGGATTATAGATAGTTGACAGTTGTATTCAGCCCCAGTAGTTGGGATGAATACCAGAGTCTGTTTCAGAATCTTGCTTTAAGTGCCCTCTCTGCTGGAAATCGAAATGTAGCACTTTTATTTTACTGTGAGAATTCATAAAGCTGCTCAAACTTGGGATCAAGAGGTGTAATTTTGCTTATGTAATTTTTTTCTTAAAATGTTCTCTTGTGGTAATGTTTTGTTTTCTATTGTGATAAACACTGACAGAAACCAGCTCCTGGAGGAAAGGATTTCTTTAGCTTGCACTTTACTCAGCCCATCATCGAGGAAAGGCCGGGCAGGAAACTGAAGAGGGCAACTTGATGCCATGACCAGGGAGCAGCATTGCTTCCTGGCTGGCTCCTCCTGGCCTGTTTTTTTTTTTTTTTTTTTTTTTAAAATACGGGATCACTTTTTCACTGGGCCCTCCCACATCTTTATCAAG
>NW_026067915.1:6159183-6313057 GCF_014885135.2 Alexandromys fortis | reverse complement strand
CCCCGCCTACAGGCCAGTCCTACCTGGGATGTTTTCTCAATTGAGTTCTCTTTCTTAAATTCCCCTCCATTGTGTCAAATTGACAAAAAACTACCCAGCACATGGTAAGAACACAACATACGGTGCACTTTCTTATCAGATGTTAAGCGTCCATTTGTTGATTATGGACACTGTTTTTGATTTGATTTCCTTGAGGCTGAAACTTTATGCTATTAATAACACCCCCCATCCACCATTCCATTCTATAAGTCTATGAATTCTACTCATATGTAAACAGAACCCTGAAGTGTTTGTCTCTGTGCATCTATCTTATTTTGCTTATGTAAGTAGACTTAGGGTTTGTGTTCTGATATTTTGCAGAATTTATTTTTTCCGATGTGGTATATATATACCATATTCTATCTATCAATTTGTTGATGGATATTTAGGGTGTTCACACACCTGTCTCTGTTACCTTATGAATAGTGCTGTGAAGAACACTGGAATACTAATGTATTTGAGATTTGATTTTAATTTTTGCTAATCAAGACTCAAAAAAAAAAGTTGTTTCTGGAGCTCTTGGGGGACCAAGAGAGTTGGGGACCAACCAGTCAACGTATGAACTTGTGTCAGAATTTCATATTTATACTACAAAGCCAACATTGTTCACGGGCTCACTGACAACTTGGGTTGTATTTCATTATTGCAGTAATCTTCATAGGTGTGAGATATCTCGCTGTGGTTTTGATGCTATTCTCTCACTATTAATGGTATTGAGCATATTGATGTGCTTATTGGCCATTCATATATATTCTTTGAAGAAATATTTGTTTATATGCTTATTTTCTAATGGAGTAACTGTTTTGTACCCGCTCATTGATTAAGAATTGTTTATGTACTTTATAAACTAACCTGTTTCATATTCACAGTGTGCAGATGTTTTCTCCTGTACCATAGGTTCTTTTTAATACTAATATTTTCCTTTCTCTGCTTCTAGATTTTGCTTTTTAGTTTGGTAAAGTTTCACTTGCTTATTTTTGTTGTTTTTGATTTTGATGTTAAGTGCAAGAATTGTTAAGACCAATGACACCAAGTTTTCCCTGTTTGCTTGTGAGAGTTTTACAGTTTCAGTCATAAATTTAGGCTGGGACTCCATTTCTGTAGTATCTGGACGGTGGGAGATGAGGAGTGGGTTTGTTATTTGCACTGCTGGTTAGCAGTTTTCCTAACACCGTTCCTGTTGTATATTCTTAGAACCCCTGTTGAAAATTCAATTACAGCATATGCACAGACTTATTTTGGGGCCCTGCTCTATTTCATTTTCCCCATTTCTTCTGGGTTATTCAGTTTATGAGTGGACTGTTGTTGATAGTGGTACTCTATGAGTTATTGTCTTTGTGTCTCCAGTGTTATAATGGGTCTTCTTTTTATTTCTGACTTTCAGTCTTTTTCTGTTAGTCTAGTAAAGGGTGTGTCAGTTTTATCATTTTAAAAAGCCAACTCTTAGTTGATTCCACCCATTTTGACTTCATTTGTTTCTGTTCCAATCTTTGTGCCTACTTTGACTCTCCTTTTCCTCCCCCCCCCTTTCTTCCCTTTACCCTCCTTCTCTTCCCCTCTCCTCTTTTCCTTGTCCTTGGAGTTCTTGTTGTTCTCTTACACAAGGTCTTTTGTTAGCCAGGCTGGCCTTAACTTTCTGTGTAGTTAAGGGATGACCTTGAATGTGGTTTTCCTGCTTCAAGTCGGGGTATTGCGTACACTGGACAACTATTCACTAGTCAAGCTATATTCTCAACTTTTTTCTTTTCTCGAAGTATAAAGTAAGGCTGTTTGAGACTTTTTCTTCTTTTAAATGTGTTTATTGCCATCAACCTCCCTCTTAGCACTACTTTTGCTACATCCCTTAAGTTTTGGTATTAGATGGTTGAACTCTGACAATAGAATGTATGTATAGTTGAATTCTTACTGCTTTGTACAAGAAAAAAGTTTAACTTTAAAGTATACTACTAGTATACTTTAATTCAAGGGTATATGTGGAAATTTTTGGTCTATTTAGAGGTAATACAGCACATTAAGCTGCATTTTATAAGGGTCACATTCAAGGAGAGCCATTCTTTCCATCTCTTTTCCACTAATCTGTTTCTAACACATCCTTCCTCTGTTTCCTTCTGCACAGATAAAGTACATGGTTTCTTATTTCCTCTTCTTTGATTTAGGGTAACTCTGAATGCAGGTACCTTCCTTTTACTAAATAGTGTATATCCAACATCACTCAGCAATTCAGAAAGTTTCCTTTATTCTTACTACTGCGAGTTTGCAAATAACCATAGTTTTTTCAACAATTGGAAACAACGAACCATAAAACATGCATCTCATGTTGAAGAAAGTTTCCTGAATGGAAGAGAATGGAAAGCATGGAGGCGGGGATACAGCACTTCTGTCTTTGAGTAGTTTTTACAGTTAGAAGTAAGTTATGTTTTCATACACTCAGGATTAGCAAAGATGGGTGTTTCTGGTTGTATGCGCATGCATGCGTGTAAATAAAATTCCTTAACACTGTTGTGGTGCCCTAGAATCCATAACACTTATGAATATTACTTTTCAGTAAAAGGAAGCAAAGCCTGTTTGAGAAATGGTTAATTCCAGTGCTGTGGCTAAGAAAATACAAAGGTAATCTTGGAACATCTTGTACTAGAAAACAAGGAAGTACTTAAAAATTGGTGAGCACAGGTCAGAAGGCCTTATAAACCGGTTTATTCAGTGCTTTCTGTGAGCCACATTGGGAGCAGTAGAGTGATTGTGTGATGTAATGTAATTCATAGAATAATAGAAGGTCTGTGACATAAAAATGGGGCTATACATGTGTTTAAAGCCACACATTGAAATAGGAAAGAAACCTGAAGAGTCCATGCAATTTGTATAAACAAAGCAATTTATAATAGTACTACTGGAAAGAAATATCTATTCAGCAAAGTATGATAAAATGCCTGATATTTACATACTCTCATGGTAACTAAGTACATGAGATACATTAATTATAAATCCCCAAACAGTAATTTGATAGCCAAAGAAACCCAACCTTATAAGTAAGCCATTTTAGTAAAGTAATCAAAATCCACATTGCTGTAAATAGGACAATCACATTGTATTAGTGTGCCTGAGCTGCTGTGTGCTTAAACAAAAATTACTTTCCTGCAGATTTAAGGCTAGAAGTCTAAAGTTGTACAGTTACAGCACTAGCTTCTCGTGAGGCCTCTCTTTGCCAAAGACAACTAACTACCTTCTTGCTGTCTTCCCTGGCGTTGTCTTCTGTGTGCTCATTCTTCTGCTTTCTCTTTTTGAGAGCCACTGTTCTCTCTGTAGACCCCATTTCTAATACAGTGACATTGAAGTGACCGTCAACCCTTACACTGAAAGTTACGGTTTCAGTATAGGAATTTTGGAGGGGCAAAGGGACACAGTTTACTCCAGAGAAAGCATCTTGTGTCCGTTAGTATATGCTGAGAAGGATATACCAGTTCTTCACTGGTATTTCCTTCCCTTCAGAATGTATTACTTGAATCAGTGGGGAAAAATCCAAATCATGATATATAAAATGGGACTGTTCTATAAAACTAATCTTGTTTTAAACAGAAAAGTGAAGGTCTGCAAGATAAAAGGACTTAAGGTATTCTTTCAGAGCCTGGATTGAGGTTTGAGTCCCTTACCTCTAACTCCTTTGGTTGACATATTTTTTTTTTAATAAAGTTTGAAACTGTTTCTCCTTTTCCTCACAGTTTATTTGTGGATAACACGTTATTCTGTAGGATTTTCCACAGCTTGTACTTTGCTGAACTCGTTGTTTGGAAAGTTTAGTCTGTTCCTCTGGCTCCTGGACTTCTTGTTAATTGGAGAGAATAAAGAAGGACCCATTTCTGGAACCCACTCACCCTCAGGATGGCATGTGGATTCTGATCCAGGTTGTCTGGATTTCTGATCATAGAGAAGAAAAATAACAGCAGCTTCCCTTCTGATTTTTAATGCACAGCCAAAGTTAGGGAGCATTGATCTAGATCTAGTTTGAGAATCAACACATTCCATCCTGCCCCTTCGTCTGTAAGACAGAATTTTATGTTGGTAATTTTGGCAAGTACGGTTAGTTGGCAGGCCATCTGTCAGCTTGAATATTATAGAAGCATTTGTGCATATTCCTGAATATTTGGTATTACCAGTCTCTGGACACCTATGCATTATTTCATAAAGTGTATCCACATTGCCTTTGTCGTGTCCTTGGTAGGGCTGAAGAAAGATTCCCATCTAAGGGGACTTTGCCATACTGGTACCTGCTGACCACTGCCAGTCCTTTGCTAGAGTGTGGTCCTTGAAGACCTCAATCAGATGAGAATTTACCTTCTGTTTACCCAGCTGCATTTGCCAATAAAATAATGTTTGGTGGCTAAAAACCTTAATCTTGGCCCTTTCAGTGGAATTCATAGCTTTGCCCGCTTTTTTAGAAAATATCTGTAATTCACAGATGATGGAGGGTATCTTTCCAGTTTTCATCTTTTTTGCTTTCAGTGGTCAATTAAAAGGTGCAGGTCAATTTCAGGATAATATTCCCTTTCAAAGTTTGTTGCATAATTGCCTATTAAGAAGAAAAGCCTACTTGTTATTCCTTGGAAACTACAGCTCCCAGACTTCTCCTGGATTACCGTCACCTGTGTGCACGCTGGCCGCGCCCAGGTGAAGGCCATTCCTCCCAGATAACCTTGCGCCCCCCCCGTTAAAAGCGAAGGTCCACGAGGCTTCGCTCTCTTGGCCCCCCTCTTGGCCCTTTTCCCCCCTACCCTTGTGTGTCCGCACGTCCCACCCCTTACTGTGTTCCCCTCTCCCCATTAAAACGCACCCACGTGGGAGCAGCGTGTCTGTCTCTTCCTTTGCGTTCCGTCTATCCTGTGTTTGTCCACACACCCACGCCGCCCCGCCGCCGTTTTTAAAGGAATAATACTACTGATTCCCCCCATTCCCCATTAGTAGTTTTGATGTTATAAGAACTTTTCAAGGTTGTGTGGCTGGGTTGGTGTCTCAGTCCCTCCACTGGAAGTCTTGCCTGGTCACAGGAGATGGCCGGTTCAGTCTAGTATCCCATATTGCTTGGAGTCTTAGCTGGGGTCATCCTTGTAGATTGCTGGGAGTTTTCTACCTCACCCTGAAATGCCCCCACACAACCTTCCATCTACAGTCTGTCCTAACTATGGATGTGCTGGGATAAGGGTGGCACAGAGATTGTGGAAATAGTCAACCAGTGATTAGTCAAGCCTTAGACTCATACCACGAGAGTGTTCCCACCACTGACACAGCCTCGAGGGCCAGGAACTAGAAGCCGGATGACCCAGAGACCTAGTATAGAACCAAACACAACTGGAGAAAAAAAATGTCAAGGTAATGATGCCTAACGATATTATGCCGTACTCCCAGATTGGCGCCTAGCCCAGTTGTCATCAGAGAGGCTTCATCCAGCAACTGATGGAAACAGCCAGATTTTAGACTAGCTTAGGGAATCCTGCTGAAGAGAGGGAGGAAGGATTGTAGGAGCCATAGGGGTCAAGGACACTACAAACCCCACAGAATCTACTAATCTGGGTTCATAGGAGCTCACAGAGACTGAATCAACAACCAGGAAGCCTGCATGGGACTGGTCTAGGCCCTCCCCACGAATGTGACAGTTTATAGCTTGGGAGGAGGGAGGGGCTGTCTTTGACTATTTTATTGCCTTTTGGGACCCTATTCCTCCTTTTGAGTTACCTCTCCTAGGGGGAGGTGCTTAGTCTTGCTGCAGCTTGACGTGCCTTGTTTTGTTGGTATCCACGGGAGGCTTGCCCTTTTCTGAATAGAAATGGAGGAGGAGATGATAGGTGAGAGCTCCCAACCCCCACCTCCCCTCCACCTTGCCCCAACTCCCTCCTTACTACTCCCCCCCTGCAAAGGGGAAGTGGCAGGGAAGGGAGGAGGAAGGGGGAAACTGCAGCCTGGATGGAAAAACAAACTTCAAAAGATATCAAGATGTCAAAAACGTGGTTAGACCCTTCTGAAGATCTGGAATGGGACGACCGTATGTACTAGTGTTCATAACTTGAGTACTTCTCAATATACTCTGATATACACCTTAAATAAACAGTTTGACTTTTATTCTTCTTGAAATCAAAATAACTATTTTTCCTAGTTTTTCACTGAGGGAAGGAACTCAGAAGGTAAACAAGTGTTCCTGGTTACACAGCTGGGAAAACAGACATGGAATTATGAATTGAAGTTGATGAGGTCTGACCTTGACTGTAGTGGTGGTTCTCAGGTATAGTCCCTGGACCAGAAGCATCCCTACTACTTAGACTTTGTTAGAGATGCATCTTCTGGGTCTCACTCAGACCTGCTGGTGCAGAAGTGCCGAGCAGTTAGTACAGTAAATCCTTGCTTTATAAATCCTGCTGTTGCTTACTAGTAAACAGTGAGGACAATGAACCGAAGGATTCCCATTCCTTCCTCTTTTAAAGTTATAAAACTCCTTGCTTAAATTTGACTTTTGTTAACGCCCAAGCCCCTGCATTTGAAATTGGGGGAGCCTTCAGTGTCGTCCTGTCTTAAGCTCTAAAGGTGTTTGCTTTGATACTTGTTACTCCAAGCTGTTATCTCATGCAGTGGAATGTGGTACAGTGTGGGCTGGTGTGACTGCTTCCTCAACCAGAACATCAGTGAAAGGAATTTGTGGGGCTTGGAAATTGTTTGGATATTTTGGGGACCAAAAATTTTACTAATTTTAATGATAATGTGTGGACCTTTTTGTATATATTGCTTACATCTAGGTAGCAAAAGTACAAATTCTACCAGGATTGTGTTCATGTATGTAAGCTCTGTTCTAGATCGAATTATTTAGTGTCCTTGACTTTGGGCTTTAATCAACATGCATTTTTTTTTTTAAAGACAGGATCTCATGTAGCCTAGGCTCTCCTCAAACTTTCTATAAAGAATGACTTCTTACTTCCAACTCAGGAGTGTGGGATTACAAGAATGCACCGCACGTGGTTTTAGAGATTGAAGTAGGGTGGGTGTGGGGTGGGGTAGGGGTGGATGGGGCGTCCTGCTAATTAACCTGTATCCCCAACTGGTGAAGCACTTGGTTTTTAAATTGAGCAAGTCTGCTTGGTTTCTGGAGATCACTGTGAACTTCATTTCTTATTTGGACCTGCGGTCATCTTGCTTTTTTTTTTTTTCTTCTGTCTATAATATACCTTCTTCACATTCTTAAAATGGAACTGTGTTTTCTGCCCTGTGAAGTCAGTGATTATTAACTTTGGCTGCATGTTAGACTCAGCGAGGGGAGTTTTAAAAACTAAATATGTTTTGGCTCCACTTAAGACCTAATGATTTATGCTCTCTGGAGATGGTGGCTGCATGGTTATGTTTATAAAAAGCATTAAAAAGCCTGCATCTTAGCTCATTTCTGTTGATGCAATAGAGCATGGCAGACCTCATAGGCTTAAACAGCATTTATTTCTCTAGGTTCTGGAGGTGAGGAGCCCTGTCAGGAGGTTCTGCATAGTGTAGTTCCAGGAGAGGGTTTCCTCTGCTGCTCTCACGTGTCTGGTAGTAAACCTACCTTGGAGACATTGTTCTCAGAACCTATTTAACTTCCTAAAGGACTCTCTAAATTCCATCACTTTAAGGGCTGGTGACTTCGATGTGAATTTTAGGGGCACAGTAGCGTCTGTGTAGTTCTGATATGGGTGAGATTAGCAACTATGTAGCAGTGCTTACTATTAAAAATAAATATTAAAATAAAATCTTGGACTCTTTGTAAAATGAAAATCTGGCTTCATTGGAACTCTGAAGGAGTCTAATGCATAAAGACTAACATTTAATTATTTACACACTCTAAATATTTTAATCTCTTGAATTAATATGCTCTGTAGGATATAGATGTGGAAGGAGTGTTTGTATCTGTGGGCTTTTGTTTGTAAAAGGCTTGCTTGTTGCTTGAGTTAGTGGTCCAAAATGTAGTAGTTCAAAAAATGAAAGCTCTGAGGAGGGAATTTAAATTGAAGCGCAGGTGCCTTCCCCACACCCCACTGGAGATTAAAACCAGTCTCAGCTGCAGGGCAGGCTCTGCCACTGAGCTACCTTCTAGCCATTAGGATAAGTTTAAGACTAAGTAGGAGATACACACATTTGACAGTTGAGACCATAGACAGTGGACTTCTTTAAACAGGCTGTGCTAGTCACAGTGGCTCTTAAGATACATTTACCTTCAGCTGAACTTGATCTTTTTTTTTCCCTGGTTTTTCAAGACAGTTTTTCCACGTAGCCTTGGCTATCCTGGAATTCACTTCGTAGGCCAGGCTGGCCTTGAACTCAGAGATCTGCCTGCCTCTGCCTTCTGATTGCTGGGATTAAAGGCACGTGCCACCACTGCCTGGCTTGAACACGATCTTTTTATGTTTTGTAATTCTCAAAATTAAGCCCTAAGTCATTCAGTCTTTTAAAAATAGCATTTCATTTAACTAAGAAAGATCAGATGAGACTAACGTGCAGCAGCTAGTTCCTGTAATAGATACACATTGAAAGCCACACCAGAGCAGGAGGCCACTGTATCTGCGTTTCACCAGCATAGTCATCTTTTTCTTGTCCTTTGACTGTAGCTATTGTAGTGGATCTAGTGGAGTCTAGTATTTCAGAGTGGTGTCTTATTGTGGTCTTAATTTGTACTGGACCATCTCGTATCTACATTATTAGTCTATCCTGTTAGGTCTGTTTGATAATAGTCTTAGTCTTTGGGTTGGTGGAAATTAGTGCCTTGTCTGTTCATTCTAAAAGGATTTCCCTGGTAGTCTTAAGGTGTTAAATCGGAACCAGAGGTGGGCGGTAAATAGCTATTAGAGCACTAATAGTAGCTCAATATAACTTGGGCCTGTCTCTGCAATATTCCATCTTTCTGCAGTTATGGAAATTGTAATTCTACTTTGTCAGCCCTGTAGAATCTCTGACACAGATATGTCTCTCCTCTCTCCCCTGGAAGTCCAGTTCCTAATCCTAACAACTTGAAGGCTACTATCTTCTTTTACTGGAAAAGCATGACCTGTTACTGCAAACCACTTACTCCAGCGCAGTAAATACGTTAGAATGGAATTTTGATTAACATTTGTCTATCTACAAAGTTTTGGAGGTGGAGTAAAGCAGATGTTCAGAAGAACAAACATAAAAACTGAAAATATAATTCCTCAAATACAGACACAGGTTTCCAGAAAGTTCCCAGACTGACGGGAAGATCATAATGCATTAAACTGTGTGTCCTGAACTCGGTTTGTGTTCATATATGGGATAATGAGATCATTTTTCACCCCTAGGTTAGTCCTGTCCTTTCTGTATGTGTACAAAGTTAGCATTGCTAATACACTAGTATACCACTTTATCTTTTAATTTCTGCTTCTTGTGGGTTGGAGTGTCGCACACTTTTAATCCTAGCACTTTGGAGGCAGAGGCAGAGGCAGGAGGATCTCTTGAGATCAAGCTAGCCTGGTAGAGAGACCCTATTTCCATTCCTCCCTGTACAAAATCTTCTTAGACTAGGCTGAAACCAAGACTTCCCAGGAATGTTAAGAATAGGCATCCGTGCATGGATAAGCAGCTGGTTGAATGTTCAGACTCACAAAAAAAATTGTGTACTATGAGGATGAGCATCCAGCTCTAATTTATTTTATGCCCCTATTCTTTCCCAGTTTCTTATCTTATAAAACCTAGCAAATACCCAAATACACTTGGACCTGAGACTGATTACTCAGTATGTCTGTGTCAATGAAATAAAGAAACAGAAACCACTAACCAGGTGTGTTATGGTAGACCTAAAAACACAGGTTTTTACCAGAGCCTTATGTCTGTACTCCTTAAAGGCCGCCTACTTTCCAGATCAGGGGTTCTGCCTAATCACCCCTTTCTTGGTCCTTAAAGGAGGGTCAGCACATCTACTTTTATACCTGGGTCCTCAGAGTGAGTGTGGAAGGTGAATCAGATTGAAACAGATGGAGTAAGCTTACACTGGCAGTAACTATCAGCTTGTAGGATACTGTCTTTAAGATTTATTTTTGAAATTTTTTTAAATAGAGGAGAAAGCAGCATTTTCCTGGAGGAGGAAGATGGGGGCCTGAGGAGAAATGGTTGTGACTGCACCTGAAATTTGATTGGCTTGCTGAAGAGAGAAACAGGCAGATCACCAGAGGCCAGCTCGCTGCTGTCTGAGACATACAGTTCCCATGTCTTAGCGTGTTGTTGTAAAACAAAAGCATAAAGCGCTTTCAGTTCTTCCTAACACAGGTCTTATTCTTAAGAAACTTTTCTCTACCTGCGCAACAGTGTGAGCCCCTGTGTGCTCAGGATGACGGCTCTTCCTGGGCATCAGTGGGGCTGCTGCTCGCTCTCATTCTTTGGGACGGCATCTGTTTTACGTTCTGTGGTGCCTCTGTTCAGCAGTTAGGGTAAGCAGGCTTCTGGAGAATGTTCCCTCCAAATGGGCAGGCTCCGTTCCTTCGTGGGGTCCCTCATCCCTTGTTCATTGTCTCCTTGTTTCCAGATAAGCATCTGTTGCTTTCTGCCTCACTGAGTACTCACTGGGGTGAGGGCAGTAAAGGAATAAATTCCATCCAGCATTGGGGCAGGGCTCGGATGTTTTGCTTTCTAGTTGTTTAGTTCTCCTTCACTTGTGAACACACTTGAGACAGTAGATGTGGTTGCAGTTGGAGAACGTCTCAAAACAGCCCTGGATGTGCTTAAAGCTCTGTCATCACACCCCTGACTGTCTCACCCTGTAGTAAGTGAAGTCTGTCTTCTTGAGATTTTCAGCTCTTTGGGGCCAGTGGAATGCCCTTGAAGGGTTTTATATAAAGTGTCCTCAAATGGAGACCCTTTATGTGTATTGAGTGTCAGAGTTAGCAGTTTTCAATACCTTTGTTTTTTTCATCCTGGGGTCCTAACCCAGAGTCTTAAGCATGTTAGGCATGCAGCATACACTCTACCACAGAGCTCTACATCCAGCCAGCAGCTTGATGATAGAAACTACAGTTTAATTGGAACGTCACTGTACATTTAGCGTATTTTGATAATTAACTTCTGTATTGCCGTCCACGAGCTAATGATAGAAGTGAATGAGTGCAGTTAATAATTGGGTAGTTCATGTTGTCTTTGTGTGTCTGTTCTTGTGTGTGGGTGCATGACATTTGGAGGACAGAGGCCAGCCTTGGATACAGTTTACTTTGGATTTGATACAGGGTGTCTCACTGACCTGGAACTCACCAGTTAGATTAGGATGGATGGCTCAAGGAATCCACCATTCCACCTTTCTGGTTCTTGGATTGTAAGTGTGCACTGCTTCGCCCAGCTTTTCTGTGGGTTCTGAGGACTGAACTCAGATCTGTGATTAAACACTTGGAATTTGTTTATAAAATTGTATGAAATGGCTAGCATCATTGCTACCTCTTACTCTGTGTGTTCCTACCCAGCCAGCTTCCTCTGCTTGTCTCCTCTGTTGAGCGGCTCAGTTTCCTCCTGGTTTGAGAATGACTTTTGAAGTCTTGCATGCTGTTGAGGTGTGTGGAAGGGTAGCCAGGCGAGAGCACGGGAGCAATTAATATGGAGAAAACTTAGCAGTTCCTGTTCCTCAACTTAACTATAATGAGTTTATAGGGTTATAATTGTGCATAATCATCAGAATCTGACAGGAAAAGCATTTGTTTTATTTTTTTAATCTTATGTCGCTGGAGAATTAGCATCTTTAAAAAATATAATGTGAAGATTTTGGATGATACTTTGTGTTAATAGGTATTCAAGGTTTTGAAATTTGCCTTCAAAAATGTTAGTATCGAATTACCTTAGATACTCATTATTAATCTGAGTATACATTTCTAAGTGGAAAGTAAGTTGCTGTGAATATTAGGATTTTCATTTATTATTCTATACTACATTCTAGTTGTTTAGTATATTCAAGTAATTTTTCTTTGTTTTTATTCCTAGGTTGCACGTTTTCAAAAAATACCAAATGGTGAAAATGAAACAATGATTCCTGTATTGACATCAAAGAAAGCAAGTGAATTACCAGTCAGTGAGGTTGCAGGCATTCTCCAAGTAAGTGGTTGGTGAGGAGGAGGCGGGAAGTGTAAAGCAGCCATCTAGCTTAGGTCAGTGCTGACCTATAGCGTCTTTAGTGATAGAAATACTGGTTTGTGCTGTCTAGCATAATAGCCCCAGGTAAACATTGCAACAGGACAGGAAGTGTGTGGCTGGAGTAATGGCTGTGTGGTTGCTGGGCAGTACAGCTCAAGATGAGTAGTATGGCCAGCGTCTGTGTGCACTCTCTACCAGCTGGGTTGGGAAAGTAATTTAATTAGTAATATAAATGGTGTTAGAATTTTTTTGCTTGTTTGTTTGTTTCCCAAGACAGAGTTTCTCTGTGTAACAGCCTTGGCTGTCCTGGAACTCTCTTTTTAGACCATGATGGCCTAGAATTTACAGAGATCTTCCTACCTCTACCTCCTCAGTGGTGGGATTAAAGGTTTGCGCCACCATGCCCACCAGGATTTCCTTTTTTTTAATTTAAATAGATTTTTCCAAGGTAAAGTGAAAGCTAAGTACAAGTGCAGCTTTACAAATAAGTGTTAATTATATAATTTCAGTCTCTTCCTAGTTTTAAAAAGTTCTGTCTAGTAACATGAAGAAAAGAATATTTTTCATTCACCCATTTTAATTGTTCTTCCAAAGACACTGGTATCCATTTTTAGCAAGTTTTTTTGGGTATATTTATACTTAGTTTTAAAACCATTATTTTAAATAAATTTAAGTTTTAGAAAGCTTTATTACTGAACTCCTGCCAACTTTCTGACCAGGGAAATTAGCCATTTCTGGGATGTTGTAAGTTCATTTTTTATGATTGTTAAAATTATGATAACAACTATAAGACATGTCCCAAGACATGAAAAAGTTCATGTTAACCTTATTATTATTATTATTATTTTGATTTTTCGAGACAGGGTTTCTCCGTAACTTTTGGTTCCTGTAGCTCTTGTAGACCAGGCTGGGCTCGAACTCACAGAGATCCGCCTGCCTCTGCCTCCTGAGTACTGGGATTAAAGGCGTGTGCCACCACCGCCCGGCTAACTTTATTATTTTGATTAATTTAAGACACCAAAATTTTCATTCTGATATAACATAATATAGGAGCAAAAATATAAATCTCAGTGATAAGTTCTGAGAACAGGAAGGGTACATGTAACCCATTAAATATTCTTTTGGAGACACAAATTTTAGAAAAAAATAATTAAAATCTAATTAAAGTTCATATGAATTACAGTTTACTTTTATTCCTTTTTTCATAGAAAAGAAAACACCATCTTGTTGCTTATTGAGATATTATTTATATAAATATCAGTGTTCTTTTAAAAAGTTAATCTTTGATAATTTCATCCATGGGTATAATATATTCTGGTTACACTCATCCTTTACCCTCTCTACTCACCAACCCCGGCCTTCTTCCACCAGGTCCCCATTCCACTTCCTGTGCCTTTTGTTTCCCTTTGTGGCCCCATGGGTTAGCTAGGACTAGTTGGGTGGGCCTGAGTGTGGTGCTGTACAAGAGCAAGGATAACTCACCAGTGGCTATATCACTGATGACAATGACTTCTCTGTCAACTCCTGACTGCTGTCAGGTCCCCTGGGTAGAGTGGGGCTCCATGAACTCATACCCTAGTTTGTGACTGCAGATTTACTGACTCAGTGTTGCATAGGGCCTGTGCAGGCAGCTATAACTGCTGTGACTTCATGAGTACCATGGCCCAAGATAGTAGGTATGCCATACCTGTAAGATGGTGTTTCTGGGCCCTCCTCTACTTGTTTGGCTTCCATGAAGGGGTGTTTTGGGGTGTTCTCTTTAATGCTAAGGTCTCAGAAGTCACCTTGACTAGCTGTGAAGGTCTTCATTTACTGCCATTTGTGGTAAAGAGAAGATCAAGTCTGAACACAGCACTAGTTTGTGGATATAAATAAGTATTTAAGAAGCAGTTTGATATACCCACTTACCAAAATAAAAGTAAGGTCACCCTACACTGGTTTTAAGTATGTATTTTGACAAATGGGACCAGCAAGATCATACCCTATAGCTCAGACTGGTGGTCTAGAACTCACTGTGTATCTCAGGTTGTCCTCCAACAAATGATAATTCTTTATAGTTAACCATGTTTGAGTATTATGGCTGCAAGTCCCATGCAAAACCTCTGGTACACTTTCTGTAATTATTAGGGGCTGGAGAGATGGCTCAGTGGTTAAGGCCACTCACTTCCTGTTGTTGCCAAGGACCCAGGTTCAGTTAACAAACAGTACCTATTCAGTGATTCCCAATGTCTATGACTCTGGTTCAGGGAATCCAGTGTCTTCCTTTAGCCTCTGCAGGCAATGCAAGAATATGATACACAAAATAGGCAGAATGTTCATATACATTTTTAAAAAGCTTTTTTTAATAGAATCATATACTGTGTGTTCTTTTGTGTTTGTTTGCTCTCTGCCAACATTTTAAATAACTTTTAATGTAAAATTTAATAGGCTGATCTTCAGAATGGCTTAAACAAATCTGAAGTTAGTCATAGGCGAGCCTTCCATGGCTGGAATGAGTTTGATATTAGTGAAGATGAACCACTATGGAAGAAGTATATTTCTCAGGTAAGATACTCCCCCTCTATCTCTGTGGTGTAACTTACATTGACTTTTATGGTTGTGAATTCCCTGAATACAGAGAAAGGAAATAATATTTTTGTAATGTCTTCCCCTAAAAATTTGCATGTTAAGTTGGAATTTCTGTAGTCTTAGTTCTTAATCTGTAGACACTTGGTTCCGTAGCCGTTCAGTCCCAAATAGACACACAGAGATTTATATTAATTATAAACTGTTTGGCCTATTGCTCAGGCTTATTACTAACTAGCTCTTACATTTTACATTAACCCATAATTTTTATCTATGTTCAACCACATGACTTGGTACCTTTTGTCAGTGAGGCATTCTCATCTTGCTTCTTCTGTGTCTGGCTGGTGACTGTCTCTGCCTTTATTCTTCCCAGAATTCTTCTAGTCTGGTTGCTCTGCCTATACTTCCTGCCTGGCTACTGGCCAATCAGCATTTTATTAAACCATTATGAGTGACAAATCTTTACAGGGTATAAGAGCATTATCCCACAACATGATTTTTTTTCATTTGATTTTAGGCAAAATTGAAAAGTGACTATTACTTACAGGGCAGCATTTTCTGTATCAATGTTCAAAATTTCCTTATAAGCAACACTAGACAGTGGCTTCTTTGTGAATGCTGAGCTTAGGCTTCATAGTGATAGGAGAATGTTGTCTTAGAAAATTATTAAATACATAATTAAATCCTAACTGCCAGGGTATAAGTTATACCTTTCCTATCAACTCTGTGATTTCTATTTGCCTCAATTGGTTATGTGTAACCCGCCTGGCTGGTCAGTTATGACCTCAGGAAATAGTAAGCTTACAGTAGATTATGGTCATTCATAATTACCTTTATTTTAATTTTTAGCAAAGACTTACTATAGCTTTTAAAAATTTGGTAACAGTTACATTAGTGTAAAAAGCTGGATGATTCTGTGGCTGGTTTTAACTAGTTAAAAGTTTGGTGTGCTAAACAAAGAAATACTTCGTGAAGGTATTAGAAAGTTTGGGTCTAACTTGTTTAAAAGACAGCGTCAGCTAATGCTATAAGCTTTGTACACGTGGTTGTGTAAAGAACTGAATAACTTCCCGTTCATAGCTGTAGCTTCATATTTGCACCCTACTCTAAGGAAATCCTGCTGTTGTTCATCTGGACCTGTCACGCTTGACTGGCAATGTAATTGAATTGTTTTCTTTCTTGATCCTGTTATTCTAGCCAGAGTACCTGACTCTTAGGATTCCTGTAAGAATTAGACAGTGCCAGAGATATAATTAAGCATAAATAACAGTTAACATCTATCATCTGTTAGTCATACAATATTGGGTGGTTCTTCTTTAGGAGAATACTGAGTTTGTTGTTCTGTAAACATCTGTCTGTACTCCTGGGAAGTGACATACTTAATTAGAACCATGGCAGAACTTTTCTTAGGGCTGGTTAAAGGCTATCCACAAAGGTGTGATGGTTAGTACTTAACATTAAAGAGGGTTCTGTGGTTTACCCAATGCTTTAGTCTGAAGAAGGATGCTTAACAGAAATTCCACACTAGCTCAGAATTGAAAAATAGATGGTTATTTATTTAGGGGTAAACTCACAAATCAGAGTCCATTGCTGGAATGAAGATCAGAAACTGAAATCCACAACCCGAACAGAGAGGCTGGAAAAGAGGCCGGACACAGGCACTGCATCAGCATATATAGTATAAGAGGCCACGCGCTAGTAGGCCGGTCACCACTAGACTTCTACAGCATTAGTCTCATTCTTAGTTACGACAGATTCCTTCATTTTAGTGTCTATTCGAAGATTATGGCACTTAAAATTATTTAAGTTGGAATTGGAGAGATGGCTCATAGGTTAAGAGTACTGGCTGCTCTTCCAGAGGTCCTGAGTTCAGGTCCTGGCCACCACATAATGGCTCACAACCATCTATAATGAGATCTGGTGACCTCTTCTGGTGGACAGGGATACTTGCAGACAGAATCCTGTATACATAATAAATAAATAAATAAATAAATAAATAAATAAATAAATCTTTCT
Organism: Alexandromys fortis; assembly: GCF_014885135.2. Classification (NCBI taxonomy): domain Eukaryota; kingdom Metazoa; phylum Chordata; class Mammalia; order Rodentia; family Cricetidae; genus Alexandromys; species Alexandromys fortis. The sequence continues at coordinate 6,296,317 of NW_026067915.1, read as the reverse complement.
AAAAAATTATTTAACACACAGGTGACACAGCTGGAATCACAGCCAGTTACTTTTATTCAGCCATACATTGTATGTTAGCTATAGTTTTATTTTGCTATCAGTTTTTCGTCTCAGTACTTAGGTTAAAAGCCTTCTTTTTTAGTCTCAGAAATTCAGGCAGGCCCCTGTCTTTGTGACATTAATACAGTACTGTAAGCCAGGTTTGGTAATGGATTCCTATCATTCCAATACTGGAAGGCTTAGGCAAGAAGATCATCTATTTGAAGCTAGCCTGAACTACATAAAAGCATAAAAGAGCCAAAAATTAATATACTGCTGCAGGTACATACATACTATAAAGAATTAACAATTTTGTTATGTTTGGAGATAGGATTTTTCTGTATAGCCCTGATTGTTCTGAAACTTGTTTTGTAGAGGATTTTTCTGTGTTCCTTGGTTCTCCTGAAACTTGGCTGATTTTTAACTCATAGATCCGCCTGCCTTTGCCTTCCAAGTGCTGGGATTAAAGGTGTGTGCCACCACTACTCAGTTTAGCAAATTCTTTATTGTAAATATTGATATTTAATTTTCTTTTTCTGAAAGGAACTGTTACATAGCTTTTAAGCATGATCTCTACTTTTTTGTTGCTTGAAAATAAACCACATATAGACTCTTGTAATTTTGTAATGATGTCCTTTATAAAAAAAGCTTTTACTGAGGTAGAGTGGGATTGTCCTTCATCTGAGAGTGTTGAGTTGTTTGTTTTTCACCTCCAGTTTAAAAACCCCCTCATTATGCTGCTCCTGGCGTCTGCAGTCATCAGTATTTTAATGCATCAGTTTGACGATGCTGTCAGCATCACTGTGGTAAGTACACTCCTCTGTTTTTAAAATTTTAATCTGTTAGTTAATTCTGTGAGTTGGATTTGGCTTTACTTTGGAAATTAATGTGAATCAAAATGAATCAGATTAAAAAATAATCAAATCCACTTTTAGTTTTATTAATTTTCTTTAGTTGTGGTTTGAGATGGAGGTCTTGTGTTTCTCAGGCTGATCTTGCCCTCCTGGGCTCAGCTGTGCTGGTGTGTCAGCTTCCCAGGTAGCTGTGATCACAGGCTTGTGCCCTCAGTCTCACAGATGAGAAATAGTTTATAATTTTCTAGTTAAATCAAAATTCCTCATGCTTTTCAGTTGAAAATATTTTGACTAACAGTAATTGCTCAAGGAATATGTGATGTCAAAGCTATTTTAATAACACGTTCTTGTTACTATAGGCTTTTTGTCTTAATGGCAAATGTTACGGTGTATAAAACTGTTAGAGCTTTAGCACAATTGGAAATGGCCTTAAGCTGTATCAGTAGTCATTGTTTTCTTTAGTCCTCTTTAGACAAGTACAGTAGCTGGGTGTGGGAGTACACACCACTAACACCAGCTGTGCTACTTGGGAGGCAGAGGCGGGGGATAACAAGTCTCAGGGTATCATGGGCAACACAGTGAAGGAAGCCCTTCCTCAAATGTCTGGAATGTTCTTGATAGAGGAGTAAAACGAAATATATAAAAATTTTCCCCTGAGTATATACGTCTGTGATGGATGGGTAGTGTGAATAGATTGAAATGTCCTAAGGAAGGGCAGCTGTGAGATAAACGATCCTTTTCCTTAAAAGAATGTTACTAGTGATAAGAACTTTCAAGTAATAATTAAAGTTACTGGCCGGGCAGTGGTGGCGCACGCCTTTAATCCCAGCACTCGGGAGGCAGAGGCAGGCGGATCTCTGAGTTCGAGACCAGCCTGGTCTACAAGAGCTAGTTCCAGGACAGGCTCTAAAACCACAGAGAAACCCTGTCTCGAAAAACCAAAAAAAAAAAAAAAAAATTAAAGTTACTGCAAATTTTTATGCATTACCATGAACTTGGGATTTTAGATGAGCAAGAGACCTAGTTATTCATCCTCATCGACTTAGACCAGGAAACTGCCATATACAGGCTTCCCATGCATGCTTCAGTACTGCCAGGACATAAATACCATTTTTCACCATGAACTTTTGATAGCTTCCAAGTATTTAAAACTTTAATGATATTAGTATCAATTTTAACAATTATTAAATTTAGAAATTACGCCAGCATCTATATTTGAATAATTAGGTGAACCAGTATTTTCCAAATGATTGATATCTAAGATTATCAAATTTCAGTAGGGAAAAAGATCAATGGATTCAGTTGAAAGAATATAGATAGATAATAGAGTTTAATGTGACAGTTTATGAAAAGTTCATTGATACAGTTTTGTATTGTACAATAATGCTGAATACTTCTTCCCTTGCCAGTTTTTAGTTTTTGGTCTTAGGCTTGATTTTTTTTCCTCTCATAGTTTATTAAAAAAATTGTCATATTATGCTGCTTTTACCTAACAAAACATTAATTGGATTACAGCTTTCTATGAAAAAGTAGAATTATGGTCAGCAATAGAGAGCTCCTGCCTATCATTTGTTTTACAAATCAGCACTGGGAAAAAATGACCAATTTTTAAAAAATTTTCTTTTCTGGAAAAAGCTGTGTGTTAACTTATCAGATTTTTAAATTCTTTTCATAAATTAGTATGTAGGAACTAAGGTTAAACAAGTAATTATTATGTCTGTTATGGCAAATGTTATCCACATAACTAAAAAATAGTCCTTAATTTGGGAGGACTTGGGTGGATTCAGAAAGTTTTGGAAGCTGTCATGGGGATGGTTAGCCATTTAAGTTCATATTCTTCTCCCTCAGACCCTCAGGCAAATTGCTTTCTTCTCTCGCTAGCTAGTGCAAAAATCCGATCTCCTGGGCTGCATAGCCAGAGAAACACATTGTGACGAAAAGTTATTTCTTGTTAATGTCTGATTTAAAAGGCTGTTTGTTTTTTAGGCAATACTTATTGTCGTCACTGTGGCCTTTGTTCAGGTGAGTAATCTGTTTTTTCCAGGTTAATAGTGGTATATTAGTTGATTGCTTAAAAACAAAGTGACTTATGTGAAGTAATCTGAACTTAATGGCTGGTAGTGTATTCCTAATTCATTGTCTTGAAACAGTCTCAGCTAATAGCCAACTGCGGATAGTTCATGAGAAAAGGGCACTGGGTAGGTAGTGAGAAGAACATAGCCTATATTTTTGGTAGAGACAGATGAGAAAAAAAGCACAGCAATATAAATATAATCCACTAAGTTTAAAAATGTTTTTCCAGTTATGAATTGGGCAGTACCGATTAGTGCAATGTCTAGACGAGGAAAACAGAGAGGTGAGTGTGAAGTTGGTGAGCAGCTTATTAGACACCATCTGAGGAAGACGTGGTGGATCACGGAGACTGCTTTCTCTCAGTTAGCAGTACACTTTTTCACTCAATTTGTTTCTTTGCCTTATTAGTCTTGTTTTGGAATTAAAGTTTTTTTTTTTTCAGTATTGATAAATCCCTTACTCCACTTCTAAAATTTCTTACTTTCCTCAGAAGGAATGGTTCTACTTCCTGTTTGTTATAGTCATTCCAACAGCAAAAGAAAGGGATAAGAAGTCTCTTTTAAAGTTGATTCTGAATAATGTAGAGATGAGGTCATGATTTCTTTCTTTACCCTTAGTGAGAGGTAGGAGGATTGTCAACTCAAGGCTAACATGGGCCACGTGCTAAAACCCTAATGTTAAACAAAGAAGGGAAAAAGAAGGGGGCAGAGAAGAGAGGGATCATAACATACCAGGCATGGTGTCAGGTCAACAAGGAATAAAAACATAGAGGTTTAGTTTTATGTGTTTTATGTTTATTTAAATCTTTGAAACTTCTGTATATTAAGTTTCTACAATTATCAGGTCTTACTTTGAATACAGCTAATAAGAGTGGAAGGATTAATCCACTGTAGAGATAAATGTAATGATGCTGTATGTCCTGAAGTCAATGCTCTGATTTTTTAAGACAGTGATGGTAATTATTCTTACATCGTGTATAATTTATTTCATGATAACTTGTCACTGTCCTGGTGTCTTAAAGTAGTTCCTGACACATTAAGTTTCTAATTCTATATTAACTGAATGTAAGAAGCCAGCTGGAGTCTGATTACTTGGAAATTTATGAGCTCCTTAGGAGACCATCGGAGCTCTTACTCAGGGTTGAAGGGTCAAGGGCGGGGCATCTTCTTAAGACAGTATTGCCTTTGGGCTGTTGGTGCTAGTAAATGCAGCATAAGCCACTGCAGGCTGTGCATCATCTAAGGAAGTTCCTCACTTCCAGTCAAGCGAGTGGTATGATCTGTATAGGGCCAGTAACTGGAGTTCTCTCATAACCCCTCCCCTAAATTGTGGCAGTCAACTCCCTCTTGGATCTTCTGTAGTATATCAGATGTATGAAAGATTTCATTTAGGTATTACTATTGTATGAAAAGCCCTAGCAACTTGCTGTCTTTGGAAAATAAAGAGCTCCTATCCTCAAAATACCCCACAGAGTTTCAGTCATCAATGTAATCAACGTAGAGTTTTACATGGATTGTGTTATGTGGTTTAAATGTAGCTGGGGTCTCTTGTTGCTGTCTCAATGGTATTTTATTTGATGCTGCATTAGCTACTTCCCTTATTGCTGTGACCCAGTGTCTGGCCAGAAGTAACTTGAAGAAGAAAGAATTGAGTTTAGGGAAGATGTGGTGGCAGGAGGCAAGAGCTTGTGGCTAGTTGCATTTAAACCTGCAGGTAGAGAGCTAAGAGCTGGCAGCAAGTGGGTTAGAATATAAAACTTGAAGGCCAGCCTTAGTGACTGACCCATGTCCTCCAATGAAGCTATGTTCCTACAGGTTCTACAGCTGTCAAAAATACCACCACATGAGCCTGTGGGATATTTCACATTCAAACCACAAACAACTGAGAAATGAAAAAAAGGTCCAAAACATTATGAAAAGCTTAATAATTTTTAATTATTATACTTAATTTTTATAATTAAGTATGTTTTTATACAGATTTGACTCCTTTCTTGAAACATGTCTTAAGAAAGCAACAAAATATTTTTACAAACAAATCGAAACCATTCTTCCCACCATTTTCCTTCTGCCCAGCCCTTCAAGTCACTGGCTACCTAGCACTGTCATAGAATGACCTGGTTTACAACAGCTTTACAAAGATAAAGACTGATAGCTTTTGTTTGATTAGTTACTGGAGACTACAGTTGGCTAGTATTTTCTACCCTTACTGAATTTTGTATAAAACTTGCAAATTCTACACTGTGGTTGGTGGATTGAGAGGCATACCTAATAATTTTTTATATTTGTAGATTGTGCTTACATTTTGTCCCTCTTGTCTGGGTAGTGACTGATAAAGTTCTGAGGTACTCTGCAGCTGATGACAGGTAGACTTAGTGATTGCTAACATGGCAGGTATTTCAAGGCTCTCCTTATCTTCTATTTTGCTCTTGTCCCTCACCTTTTAACTTCAAACCAAAAGATTAGAAACAAAGCAAGAATAGCCTTGTGGCCATATGAAGCACAAGTGCTAATGGAAGCGTAGGCTAAGCAGTGCAGTGAGATGGAAGATGCTCCTGAGCCATAGCTGTTGGCTGTGTGCGGGAAGGGTGTGATTGCAGAACAGCACAGGGCCTCTCGGCAGCTTCCCTTTCATATAATTCAGGTTGGCAAGAAAAGCAAGCGTCGGAATATTATCAGCCACACTATTATTTCCAAGTAAATATATTCCACAAACGAGTGTAGTTAGTGTGGACTTAAGTCCTCAAAGTAAGATTACATACAGATTAGTATTTTGGCTTTATTGGTCGCTAAACTCAAATGTAAAATTATGCAAAACTAAGGCTCAATTATGTTAACTTTTAATGTATTCTTTGGATGCAGTAATTGGATTTCATTTCCTTCTGAACAATCTTAGATTTGCACATTGATTTTTAAAGTATATAATTGGGAATATATAATTTTCATAATTGATTATAATAATTTAGGAACACATTTTTATGATTTAATATAAGGATAAGTAAATCAAGATATGAATTGGGAGAAAATTTTAAGTGATAATGCTTAATATTTAAGTATAAAAGGACCATGTAAATTCCTTTGTGTTATGTTAATATTAAATTCTACTTTTTCTTTAATTAGGAATATCGTTCAGAAAAGTCTCTGGAAGAATTGAGTAAACTTGTCCCACCAGAATGCCATTGGTATGTCCCTTTTACTTTAGAGTTCTACACCTTTAAAAAAGTAGAATTTGAATGTGACTAGCGTTGTAAGCATTATTGTTCCGGCTTTGTTTTAACATAAAGAAAACTATTGAATATAGTGCATTACTGGTGGTTTTGAGAAAGTTTTGTTCAACAGTCTTTTTTAATTGTTCAGGTATGTGCATATTCCTATTGTGAGTGTGGGCATACATGTGCCTCGACACACCTGGGAAGGTCATCAGGTGTTGGCGTTCACCTTCCACATTTTTTGAGGCAGAGTCTGTCTTATTCATCACTGTGTGTGCTGGCCTTGAGGGGACTTGTGGGGATTCTCTATTTCTGCCTCCTGTCTTCCTGTAGCTGGGCAGGGATGCAGTTGATGGGACTTTGTTCAGTTCGGATCACTTGTGCGTTCCGTGCTTTACCTGTAGGCACTCTCTTATGGAAAGAGTGTCATGAAATTAACCGCAGGAAATTAATCTCATGTTAGCCTCGGTGTTCATATTTGAGTAGCTAATCAATTTTTGTAAGGATTTCCCCCTCTCTTACCTGTGTAATTTTTATAAGAGCATACAGTTAATCAAGTGCTTAAGTCTTTCTCTCCCCTTCCTCCCTCCCTCCCTCCCTCCCTCCCTCCCTCCCTCCCTCCCTCCCTTCCTTCCTTCCTTCCTTTCTTTTTAAGACAGGTCTTACTGCATAGCATTGACTGGCCTGAAACTTGTGACATTGACCAGGCCATCTTCAAACTCAGAGATCTGCCTGCCTCTGCCTTACAAATGCTAGAATTAAAGGAATGTGTGATGATGTCTAGCTTTTTTTTTTTTAAAGATTAATTTTTAAAAATTGTTTTAAATAATGTGTGTGTGTGTGTGTGTATGTGTCTATGTGTGTCTGTCTGTGTGGGTATATGCATGTGAGTTCCGTTGCTTGAGGAGGAAGTGTTGGATTCTCTGGTTTTGGCGTTTTAGGCAGTTATGAGCTGCCTGATGTGGGTGCTGGGAACCACACTTGGGTCCTCATCAAGAACATCATGTGCTTTTTTAACTACTGAGCCTTCTTTTTAGCCTGCTCTAAGTTTTTATATTTGACTTATCTCTTTGGAAGTAACAGTGTTTTTCTTAAGACAGGTTCACTGAAACTAAATGTAGTCTTAAAGGGAAATAGTATGGTTTTCTTACTGTGATGATTTCTATTTCATGCTACAGTGTGCGTGAAGGAAAATTGGAGCATACACTCGCCCGAGACTTGGTTCCAGGTGACACAGTTTGCCTTTCTGTGGGAGACAGAGTTCCTGCGGACTTACGCTTATTTGAGGTAAATTGAGGGTACATGGATATCAATTAATTAAATGGCTAGCAGATCTAATGATTAACACATAGTTTATTTGAAATATTTAGTATTGTGACTGAAATAGTGACAAGTGTAAGCATGTCCCCCCCTTATATATATATTTGTTCTGCTGTAAAGTTTTTAGAGTTATCTACTTAGTCAGTTAGCATACCTTTATGACAGCCTGACATACTGTACCTGATATAGGTACTGTAGCAGACAGAGGTGATAGAATTATGTTGTTTAGGGAATCCAGTATTTGTGAACACAGATCAGTATATGATAGAAATCAGTAATCAGGTAAGAGAAGTTAAAAAATAGAAACTGAGAGAAGAGACATTATTTCTGGCATAGCAGCGAACAGAGAATGCTTCATGCAATGTAGCCATGATATTTGAAAACCAGTGTGGGAGAGGAGAGGAGAGTATTAACCTCCGTGACAATTGCAGTAGAGATGCTCCTGGACTCAGTGCGGAGGTTTTGTCTCAAAAGACCCACTGAAAGTTTAAAATACTGTGTCAGAAGCAGTTGCCTGTACCTAACTGGGATTAAGGCACACAGTGCACTGTATCAATTGCTTACCCAATGAAACTGTACATCTGACTCTGGCTTACTACACTGCTCAGAATCACACGAGAAGATCCTATTGTAATCTTAGAAAAGAGCTAAGTAAACAATGGAAGTGTGGTTTCTACTGGATGTGTATTTACTTTCTTGGTGAGAGGCAGAGTTGCCTAACAGTGCATCCCTTCTCTGGAAGTGCACAGAAATCATCTGGGGCCATGGTCTGGAAGTGCAAGATTCTGTACATGAACCAGTTCCTGCCAAAGTGCTGCTTCACCCACCTCATTACCAATTCATTAAGAATCCATTGTTTATATTCTGAGACAGATTCTTTTGGAAGAGGTTCTTAAAATATTGATCAGTCTGGCCCCCTCCTTCCTCAGTGTAGCATAGGTTTGAAGCCACCATACTTGCCCTAAGTATTTTTAGAGAAATAATTCACATATGGTAAGACATGCACAAGTAAACTCTAACGTTTAGTGGTTTTCAGTCTGTTCACATTACCACAAGATAATTATAAAGTTTCATATCTTTTCAAAGAAAGCTCCTTATCTTTTAACATTGACTGTGTTTTTACCTCCAATAGCCACTGATTTTAGCCACTGTTTACTTTTGTGTCAAAAGTATGTTTTCTTATTCTAGACATTTTGTTAACTTAAAGGAATCATATAACATGTAGGGTTTTTTTTTGTCTGTATGTTTCACTTAACATATTTTCAGGTACTTCATTTAGTACTTTATTACCTTTTATTGCCATATGATTTTCTGTTTTATGGATATACACATAGTAAATTTAATCCGCTTATGTTGAAACACTTCTAGTAGGGAAGGGCTTTTGCTGCTTTATTATTTACGTCACTGCAGTGCTGTTCCCTGTGGGACTGTGTTTCCAGACCCCTCCACTTATGACTTCTTTTGCCAGAGAAATTTTTTGTCACCCCAAATGTAGGCATATAAAATATATCTGCAAATGAAGCATTAACAGATAATATATCACAAAAAATGACAGTTCTTCAGTATGCATATAATTTACCATTTGTTAAAGGGAAAGCAAGCTAACCAATGCGATGGGAATACTTTTTAATTTTTGCATAACGAATTAAATTTTGGACTGGAGAGATGACTGAGTATTTAAAGAGTACTTTTGCCTCTTGCAGAGAACTGGGTTTGCTCACAACCATTAGTAACTCCAGTTTCTGGGGACCCAATGCTCTCTTGAGGCCTTTGTGAGCACCAGAGAATGAATATATGTATGCATGCACACGTGCGCACACAATCAGAGAAACAGAGAGAGATTTATTAGAATGGCTTGCAGACTGTGGTCTAGCTTCCCCAGCAGTGGTTGTTTGTCTACCAATGGAAGGTTCAAGAGTCCAGTAGTTGTTCAATCCACAAGCCTCGATGTCTCAGCTGGTCTTCAGTGTACATTGGAATCCCTAAGAAGTATGAAGGAATGGACTTGCCAGTGAGAGCTAGCAGGCAGTGAGAATGAGAAAGAACAAGCTTCCTTCTTTCATGTTCTTTATGTGGACTACTAGCAGAGGGTGTGGCCCAGATTAAAGGTGGATCTTTCCACCTCAAAAAGATTGAATAAAGGGGCTGGAGAGATGGCTCAGTGGTTAAGAGCATTGCCTGCTCTTCCAAAGGTCCTGAGTTCAATTCCCGGCAACCACATGGTGGCTCACAACCATCTGTAATGAGGTCTGGTGCCCTCTTCTGGCCTGCAGACATACACACAGACAGAATATTGTATACATAATAAATAAATAAATAAATAAATAAATATTTTAAATAAAAAAAGATTGAATAAAGAAAATAAAAATTTCTCACAAGTGTCTCTATTTTGTTGAGTTGTCAACCAAGCTGTCATACCCCTGTTACATTCTTACAGGTCATGCCAAGAAGTTTTGCTTCTAGAGGGGAGTGCTCCTGCCAGGAGCCACTGCAAACTTGCCATTGACTGGAAGCTCAGACTTCTCCCTGGTGGGACAGGAGGCTAAAATTTTCCTGGTGTGTCACTAGGTGTAATAGTGAGTGTGAAAGTATTCCTGTTTTCACCCCTTGATTGCTGGACCTGTGGGTCCTGGCTGTGGGAGAAATTGGACCATGTATTGGATGCCAATTCACAGTACATACTGCTTGCCTCCTGGGAACCTGCCCTTAGCCCTATGGCTGTTGCCAGCCAGCTATTTGGTGCTGTAACTGTGTCTTCTAAAGGCCCTCTGCCTTTCTGCCAGGTCAGTTGCGTTAGGATGGTAGGAAACATGGTGAGGCAGGTGGATTCCATGATCTCATATTTCTCTGGCTGAGAAGTGAGTTCCTTGGTAAGAGGCAATACTTTGTGGAATACAGTATTGTGGTGGAATAGACATCCTCTAAGTTCCTGTATGGTGGTTTTGTCAGATGCATTATGTTCAGGAAAGACAGATTCCTAACCAGAATAAGTATCTACTCCAGTAAGGAAGGACAAAACATTGTCTTTCCATGGAAGAAGTGGTTCATTGTTGTCAAGTTGACAACCAATAATAGTCATCACAGCATACATGCAGGGGCAAACACTGATAAAAACAAACCTTTTGTTAAAAATAAAAATCCTGCCTGAGCAAGATGAATATTCTCCAGAATTGATGAATATTTTCATTTTATAATTATTAATGCTGAGAATGCCACTTTGCATAAACACATAACACAAAATGGCAGAAGTATGTTTAAGGTTATTTCTGAAATTATTGAAAAATTTGCCCTAATCCCAAGCCAAAATTCATCATTTCTTGTGAAACTCGTGTTAACAATTCATATAGTAATGTTTAAGATAAAATATTCTAATGTTATTGTTATACAAACAAAACTTATACTGATTTGATACCTACTTGTTAAGGACTGACGCCAGAAGAATATTGAAAGTCTTCATCATTAGTAAACTATTGTGTTTATGTACCAGCAGAAACCTTTCTACGGACAATAAAAGCCTTCCAGTTCATAAAATACTTAGGCAGTGTGTGGTGTGACTGTGTGCACAAAGTGTATGTTGTGTGTTTAGAACCAGGCAGCAGTGAAGTTGCACAGTTCAACAAGGGTGAATCCTGGCAGAAAAAACCCTCAGATTTATTTTGCATTTGATGTTGAATATTTGTACGGTTATTGGATGTTCAGAAATCTTTCTCTGTTGTCAAATTTTTCATGACCTCTTATAATTAATGTGATCTCAAGCTGTGTTATGACTGTAGTTTGAAAGTTGTGCTCCCTAGGGCTGAGGAGATGGTTGAGTGGATCAGAATACTGTAAGCAAGAAGGCCTGAGTTTGATCTCTAGGACCCATGGTAAAGCTGGGCAAGACTGCACATGTTTGGAACCCCAGAATTATGGTAGAAACAGGCGGATCTGGTGCTTGCTAGCATGGACACATGGTCTTAGTTTTTTTTTTTTTTTTAAGTGGTTATGATAAAACCTCTGGCAAAGAACAATTTAGCTCACAGTTCATGGTTGCAGTCCATGATGGCAGGGAAGTCAAGCTATCAGGAGCTTGGAGTAACTGACTCCATTGTGAGAAGAGGGCGTGCCAGCACTCAGCTTGACTTGATTTCTTCTCTTTTAGACTGTCCTCAGCCGAGGGAACGGTGCCACCTGTAGTGGGTAGGTCTTCCCGCCTCCATTAGTGTAATCAAGGTCATACCCCATAGCAGTGGTCTCACCCTTCTTAATGCTGAGATCCTTTATACAGATCCTCGCTGTAGTGACCCCCAACCATAAAGCTATTTCGTTGCTGCTTCATAACTAATTTTGCTACGGCTATGAATCGTAATGTAAATATCTGATAATACAGGATATCTGATATGCAGTCCCCAAAGGGGTCCCAGCCCACAGGTTGGGAATCTCTGACCTACAGACCTGCTTAGAAGCCCATCTCCTGAGTGGTTCTAGATTCTGTGAAATTGAGAACAGTAAGCATCACAGTGAGCTTTTAGGTTCAGTGAGAAACCTTGCCTCAGAAATAGGGTGGAGAGTTCATTCCATCCCCAAGCTAGGAAATAAACCAAGTGGTTTTCTGAGACCCAAACTCCAGTTCTCTGGAAGAGCAGCAAGTACTCTTAACTTCTGAGCTCTTTCTCTAAACTCCTTTTGTGGACTTTGATAAGAATTGGATTGTTAAATTTTTTTTGACTCTAAGTGATAAACTTGCTTTTTCTGCTGTTTTAAAGATTTTTTTTTGTCATCTGCCTGCCCAACATTTTTTTTTAAAAAATATGTCTCATTGTAAAACTCAAGATTCTTAAAAAAACTTAAGCCTATTATTTATTTTCTTTTATGGGTATTGGTGTTTTGCCTGCATGTGTGTCTGTGCTCCATTTGCATGCTTGGTGCCTGAGGGGGTTGAAAGAGACCATTAAATCTCCTGGAGCTGGAGTTTTGAGACAGTTGTGATTTGCCATACTAAGGGTCAAACCTGGGTCCTCTGGAAGAGCAACCAGTGCTTTTAATTACTGAACAATCTCTCCAGCCCTCAAGGCCATATTTCTTAATTTTATTTTTGTGGAGTGGTATAACTGCTTCTCTCGGGGTGATAGCAGATAGTAGGCATGCTTTAAAAAATTAACTTATCAAAATTTCAGGGACCCTTTTCTTCATTAAGTATTAGAAAGTCAGTAATTTATAGACAGCATTAAAATCAACTTCAAATAAATTTAAAAATATTTTGTTGTGTGTGGGTGTGTTGCGCGTGCATGTGTGTGAACACTCATGTTTTTGTCTGTGGAGATAAGAGATCAACGTTGGATGTTATTCCTCAGGTGCTGTCTTGCTTTTTCAGACAAGGCCTCTCACTGGATCCTGAGACTCTAGGTGATGGTTGCTGACCAGTGAGCCCTAGGCTCCTGTCTGTACTTCCCCAACACTGGGACTACAATCCCCTGTCGCCATGCCTGGCTTCATATGTGGTTGCTGGGACTTAAATTCAAATCCTCCTCCCAGTGTGAGGGTGGAGGAGGAGGAGGAGGAGGCTTTGCCATTCCCATGGGACTGAGGCTGTCATCCTTGACATGGCCCTGTCAGCAGCTCTCACTCATCAGTACTGCAGTCACGCAGGGCTTCCTCTGCTCCCTACTCTTGGGCAGTATTCTTCTGCGGATTCTGGCTTCAGAAACTGATCCAGGTCACATAGATAGTAGTTTTCTCACCTAAAATAGCAATTTTTTTATGCTTAAAAAGGTGAGTACTTTGAGACATGGCAAAACTAAACAATAATATGTTTTGTTAGGAAAATTGGGTTCTTAGCTGTAGGTTCACCTGGTGTCTCCATTTCTTTAGTTGTATTTTGAATTTTAGGTTAACATAATCTTATGGTAAGCATTCCTTGTTGCATGCATCAGGTTTTATTGACTCATTTAAGGTATTTGTTTATATTGATCTAGTCGTTTGTCTTAAAGTAATGGATATAAAATAAGATGTAGCTAATGGCTGAATGTGAATATTGGAAGAAGTGGGGTGGTCTTGAACTCTTGAAATGTGAAAAGTACTATAAATTAAAATTATGGAACACTTGTTTTCCAAGGCTGTGGATCTTTCCATTGATGAGTCCAGCTTGACAGGCGAGACAACTCCTTGTTCGAAGGTGACAGCTCCTCAGGCAGCTGCTGCTAATGGAGATCTTGCATCCAGAAGTAACATTGCCTTCATGGGGACACTGGTCAGATGTGGCAAAGCAAAGGTGATTATGATTCTTCTCTTTAAAAAAGGTAGTTTCATTAAAAAAAAAATAACTTTTTCTAGAATATGTATGTTTAGGTAAATGGGCACCGTAGCATGTACATGTAGGTCAGGACAACTTTGTGGAGTCACTTGTCCCTAGCTCTGTATAGCTGCATGGTCCGCAGGAGTCTTTACTTGCTGACCTACACCACTGATCAATTTTTTTTTTTAAATTTTTTTCTCTCTCCCTTTTGGTTAGTTTTTATTTTTTTTAAGTAGCACTGGTTATAATATTCTCACTATATGTTTTTCACCTAATGATGTATTTCAGCTATTTTATTTCCTGGTTTCTAATATTTTACCACTATAAAAGCCGCCATTTTGGCTAGAGAGATGGCTTAGCAGTTAAAGAGCACTGAGTTTTGAGTTTAATTCCCAGTAACCACATGGTGGTTTACAACCATCTATTGTAGGATTTGGTACCCTCTTCTGACCTACAGGCATACATGCAGACATAGTGTCCATACCTAAAAAAAAGAATACACAAATAAATAACTTTTTAAAAGAAGGCACAAGTTCATTCATAGAAGTGGAGTTGGAGTGGGTGACTACAAGAAGCAATGTTAAATGTTTATTGAGTATAAGACATTAAAATTTAAAATATGGGCCTCACATTTGGATCAGTTTGTTTCTAGGGTCTGTATTTTAAAGGGGTAATTATTAATAGGAGTAACATACACATGTACATTTGCAATGGGATCTGAGTATTTATATATCTCCTAGATCTGGGGGTAAGAGTGAAGAAAGGAAATGAACGGTCTTGGTTCTCCACTTACCCTCACTCCTTTTTTCTTTCTTTGTTATCAGTGATTCCATCTGAATATAAATGAATTTTCCTGGTTTTTCCCTTAGGGTATTGTTATTGGAACAGGAGAAAATTCTGAATTTGGAGAGGTTTTTAAGATGATGCAAGCAGAAGAAGTGAGTACTTAGTGTCAGCGGTTTATTCAAATCTGTAATTTTTTTTTATGTTAAGTAGAATATAAGTGTTTATAGATTCTTGCATATACTATTAAGACTTTTCTTCAGGATATTGCTCATTGTTTTTGCTTACAAAATCAATTGGGAATTTTAAAATTGGAAGGGCTGGAATTTACATTGTTACTGTTCTGAAAGATTCTTACTTTTATTCATTGTTTCTGTTAGGAAGCCATTCATAGCCACTTTTTGGATAGGTATTATTCCTTACAGAAAATGGTTCTGTTTTGTTGTTACCCTAATTTTAACCTGATTTTACTGAATGTGTTGCATATACTCAGCACATGTTCTGCCACTGATGTATCCCTTTGACCATAGGATCACATATATTTT
This sequence comes from Alexandromys fortis, assembly GCF_014885135.2. Classification (NCBI taxonomy): domain Eukaryota; kingdom Metazoa; phylum Chordata; class Mammalia; order Rodentia; family Cricetidae; genus Alexandromys; species Alexandromys fortis. The sequence continues at coordinate 6,281,224 of NW_026067915.1, read as the reverse complement.
ACCCAGAATTTTAACACAATTTCATTGTGGTGTGTGTGTGTGCGTGTGTGTGTGAAAACTGCATTCTGTAAATGCTATGTTCTTTCACAATCATCTGGATTTCTTAGCTAACTTTCCAAAACTCCAGTTTGTGGTATACTGTGGAACATAGTGGCAGTGCGAGATCACTAAAGATTAGCAGATCAGGGAGGTACAGGATAAAACATAAACTTTGGGCACTGCGCATGTTTGTGGGTACAGAGAGGAGAACTGGAAAATGGCAGGAATAGCTGATAGTAGTGAAGTCTGCTAGAGGCTGGCAGGAGAGAGTTTCCTTTTCAGGTAAGCCAGGTCTTTATAGCAGAAAGTTGTCACTGCTTCCTGTGTGACCTGCACTGAGAGCATAGGCCCCAGTTTCTTTAATGAAGTAGGAGTGTTAATCTCTAGGAGAGTTGTATGCTCAACTCAGAAATGAATTTCGAGTGCTTTGCAGAGTTCCTGACACCTGGGAAATGTATGGCAGTTGATTTACTGTGGCAATCTTCTCTAACTTGTCAAGGCCCCGAAAACCCCTCTGCAGAAGAGCATGGACCTCTTAGGCAAGCAGCTGTCCTTTTACTCCTTTGGTATAATAGGTAAGAGAAGAGTGAGTATGTTTGCAATTCTTACTTGTGTTTTCTTTTTTTTGTTGTTTTTACATATTTATTTTGCACATATATTTGCACACATTTGGAGGCCAGAGGACAACTTCTGGGATTCAGGTCTCTCCATTATTACGTGGGTTCTTGGGTGATGCTCATGCTGTCTGGTGTGATGGCGAGCTCCCTTACCCACTGAGCCATTTCATTGGCTTCCTGGGTTTTCTGTTGAATGTGAGTGTGAAATCTGTTTTCTGTTGAGTATAAAGGCTATATTATTTTGCTCCCGTGTTTCCTTTTAGCTTAGTTCTCATTTTTTAAAATTATAAAACCAACTCTGGGAACAGATAAAACCAGAACTGTAATTCCTATGTGTAGTCAGTGAGCATCTCTCTAAACATTTCAGTACTTGTCTTTCTAGCTCTGATAGTGTCGATGGCTCTTCTTAGTTTTCTCTCTCTTCCTCTTTCACCATCGTCCTTCCCCCTTCCCCTTTGTCTTTCTTTTTCCTTCTTTCTGTTAAGTTGATAATGACCTAAAACAGATTTTTTAAAATTGATTTATTGAGCTACACATTTTTCTCTGCTCTCCTCCCTGCCTTTCCCCTTCCTTTCAACCCTCTCCCAAGGTCCCCATGCTTCCAATTTACTCAGGAGATCTTGTCTTTTTCTACTTCCCATGTAGATCAAATCCATGTATGTCTCTCTTAGGGCCTTTATTGTTGTCTAGGTTCTCTGGGATTGTGATTTTTAGGCTAGTTTTCTTTGCTTTATGTTTAAAAACCACTTATGAGTAAGTACACATGATGATTGTCTTTCTGGATCTGGGTTACCTCACTCAATATGATGTTTTCTAGCTTCATCCATTTGCTTGCAAATTTCAAGATGTTATTTTTTTTTTTCTGCTGTGTAGTACTTCATTGTGTAAATGTACCACATTTTCCTTACCCATTCTTTGGTCGAGGGACATTTGACCTACAGCAGAGTTAAAGATACTGTACTACTCTGTTTTCTGGATCTATAATCTGATATCTTTTCGGATATTTACTTAGATTTTCTGATTGTATTTAATTCATATGTATTATCCTTCCAGTATAGATTATTAATAGCATATTGTAAACATTGTTCATTTCTTTGGGATACACTTTCAGAAATAAAATTATTGAGGTAACAGGTATCCAAGTAGTTGTAAGTTTTGATCATCCGAGGAATATATCATCCTCACATTTAGAAAGATGTTTACTTTAAGAATAGTGCTATAGATTAATTTCTTTTTGTTTAATTTTTCACTTTTCTTTGTTTTTGGTGCTGGTAATTGAATCCAGGGCCTCACACGTGCCAATCAAATGGTCTACTATAGAGCTATACTTCTAGCCACTATATAAGTTTAATTTTAATGCTCAATTTTACTACTGTGGTAATATGTAGACCATAGCGACTTCACACTTATTTTGTAGTCAAAGATGGACTCTGGGTCTTGCTGTACTTCACAAGGGTTGGGATTGCAGGACGATGATACTATGCCTGGCATACTTTACTATTTCATTTAAAGATTATCAGCTTCACAGCAAGGTCCTGATGCCTGTAACTGTAAGTCTGACAAGAACTCACAGCTGAGGAGGTCCTGGGCTTAGAGGAGAGCTTGCTGCTGTTGTTTGCTAAATGAACATAGTATCAAGCTGCCTTCTGAATACTTATTCTTATGTCCTTAGATACGTGCAGCTCTCATCTTCAAAGAGAAGCTGCTTTTTTCTAGTAGACAGTGAGTAGTAGGCTCACCTGGTCCAAGTCCAGAATCAGTGACTGGAGTGCTCATCCCTAAAGAGGGGCATCTATAGCAAACCCCACTAAGGCTTAGGGAATATTGTAGAAGAGGGAGCAGAAGGGTTGTAAGAGTCACAAACAGTGTCTCCAGAAGGTGACAGGATCCAATGATGATCCTGTGTCATGGATTCAGAGCAGCTGTAATTGCCTGAATGAGACCTGCACAAGATAAAGTCAGTGAACATTCTAGTATGGAGGGGCTCGTGAAGCTCCACCCCCTAACTGAAGGGTGGCAGTTGTGGCTGCTGGTTAGGGTTTGGCCCCTGGTAGACTGTTTATGCCTTAGTGGATGGCCCTTCACCCATGCGCATAAGAGCAACCCTGTTGAGGCTCCCTGGGTTATAAAAGAATTGAAAACTTGAAGTTGAGGGGGAAATATGTGTGTGGGAGTATGTATCCAGGAAGGAGCTGGTGGAGGGGAGGGTAGCTAGGATAAAATAGATTGTATACATGTGTGAAATTCTCAAAGATCAAATAAAAAAATCAGAATGGAATGGTAACCAAGGAGGAAGCTGTATTTTCTTTGTTGTAAACATTGTGTAGTTTATAGATGGCATCAGGAACTGTGTAAAAATGCCTTTTGCTTCTACATAATCAGTTAATTTAAATTTAAATAAAATACTTATTTTTAAAATTATGTATGTTAAGGTAGAGTTGTAACTTTCTTACTCAAAAGTTAATTATCCTGGTACTACTAGTTTTATAATTCATTATTTACTATTTTGAAATGATCTTATTTATATACAACACATATATTAATTTAGAATTTTAATGTAGAAATTCTCCTGTTTTAATTATTATAGTTCTTAGTGTTTTAAAGTCAGTAATTCATTTTAAAGCAGTCTTTTCCCTTGTGTAGTTTCAGTGAAACAGTCTCTAGAATATTTGTTTTGTATCTGTATGGTGATCAGTTGTCACCTCAGGAGGTGGTCCTCCATATATTCCTCCAAAGGAAGTACATGCCTCACATACAGTACCTCATTGATTTATGTAAAGTTAAATTACAGTGTTGTTTATAAAGTTGATAGTATAAGACTTATGTATTTTATAGATCTGCCTCCAATTTCATCCTATGAAATGTTGTCGATGCTCTTTGAACTGTTAGTTTCTGTTTTGAGAGATGAATGGGTGCGTCAGAACCAAAGATGAATCTGTAGTCTCTGCACATGCCCATTCAGGACAGCCTCTAGGGGATATACTTTTTTTTTTTTTTTTATGTACCCTTGAGCTTGTTAATCTAGCTTTTGTAGGTGATTATATAGAGAAAGGAAAATTCATATTTGATTTTGTTCTAGGTATCATCATGTTGGTTGGCTGGTTACTAGGAAAAGACATCCTGGAAATGTTTACTATTAGTGTAAGGTAAGTTCTAATATTTGTAGATACAGTCTCTTATCTCTTCCCTAGGGGAGTTCTTTTCATTATAGAGATTGGTTTTATGTGGAGCCCATAAGAATATAATGTTTCTACTTAAATAGTTTAAAAGCCATATTCTGTTTTTGTTGTGTATATTATATATATACACACAATATACATATCTAATGTTTATTATATTAGATATACTATATATAAACATTGTAACTGTGTACTTACACACACACATGTATACTATACAGTTAAAAAAATTGCCTCACAAAAGCCATATATTGAAGTGATCTCATGGGAAAATGGAAACCTATTTATTTGTTAGTGGAGAAAAAGCAGACTTGGCTGTTAACTTACTGTTGCATTTTTGTATGTAGGTAGACAAGAAATGTCCAAAATCTCATAGTATGAAATAGAAAACCACACTGTATTAATTGAATAATCAGCCTCCAAAGAAAAAGAAAATCTTTAAACATCAAGTATCCTTTGTCATCCATGGAAGAGGAACACGTTATTGTAGAAAAGCATCAGAGAACAAAGAATTTCTAGAAATGTAAGATCTTGATTGCTGAAATTAAAAATTCAGTATGAAGTTCAAGAGAAAAAGCAGAAAGTCAAAGAAATAAGCAAAAAAAAAACCCATGAAAAAGATAATAATAACCTATAATGAGATAAAAGCAGAGTAGAGCAATTTCAGGGAATATTATTTCTAAAGGAAAAGTAAGAGAAAACCATGCAGAAAATCTTTGCAGGACAAAGCATGCAGGGTAAAGTGCACCCTGGGTCCGTGGGGACTGAATGAATTGATCATATACCCAGCTAGAGGGAGAAGACTGTAGGAATACAGCCATCTACAAAAGAAGTACAGTTGGGATGTCTTCAGACTTCTCATTATCTGTGGAACCCCACTACAAGATGCACTAAATGTTTTAACTGAGGTTTTCACAGACCCCATCCTGTGTCTGTGTCCTTAAGACAGCAGGGCCAGTTCAGGGTGTTTGTGCAGCAGAGTGAGCTGTTCACTCAGGCACACAGTCATGAAGGTTCCGAGTTCGGCATTACACTGAGTTACAATTAGCCTCATTCACTGCATAGTGCTTGCAAAGATACAGGTGTAGCTAAAAGAATCACTGTATCTGGATATTACATAACTGTGACTTCCTATGAGATACTTATGATTTTCTTAGACCAGAGAAAGATTGCTCGTGATCTCCTTTATTATCAGTGCTGTGGCCCAGCATCAATCAGACAATACCTCATATCAGGTCATTAGGGAAACAGCATTAGAAAGTTAGTCAGTTGAAGAAAGGGAAACATTTATTCACTTTTCATCTATAGCAACATCGGATTACATTGTAAGATGGTGGGACAGTATCCACAACGAAGGAAAGTGATTATGAGTCTGTAGGTTAATGCCTAGCCCAAGTATTTGTTCAGTCAGTTATAAATAGCAGATGCTCAGAATATTTGTGAAGGGAATAAAAGGGAGAAATGGTGTGTGGGTATGTAAGAAATAGAACTTACCAATCAGCTTAAGGAAAAGAAAGTCTGAGTAGCATTTCTGTATAGTAGATCAGGATGGAAAAGTTCAAATATTAAAATAAAGCGAAAATCAGTATTTCCAAAGAAGAACTTGAGTATATTATAAGGAATAAGCAGGGAGTTAGCGTCTCTTGAAGGTACTTGTGACATAGTAAAGGAGCTGGAGCACAGGCTGATACTCTCCTTTTAAAAAACTTGTCTCCCTGTGTATGGCTCATGAAATACGAAATAAAAATAAAAATGGGGAATGTGTTTGAGATACCATTACATATGATAGGGAAAGTTAAGTTCTTTAGTATTTTTTCTTTTAAGTCATTCTGTTCATAAGGATTCACAGTATTGCTTTTATTATTTCTTCAGGATATGTCAAAAAAATTCCAAAAATTAAAAAAAAAAAAAAAACAGGATAAAACCTGTCATTCCACTGGACTCAAGTATAAAATTATATGATTGATGATGAAAACTTTAGTGATCTAATTTTTCTCATTTCTTTAAACATTTTGCTTTTATTACTTTAAGAATTAATTTAGCAATGATTTTTTTTTATGTACCAACAATGACTGATGTAAAAAGTAGAATCATGGGATGGCCTGAAAGTGGAAGATTGTTATAGTAATAAACCATTATTATTTTACAATCCTTTAGGGTTTTTGATCAGTATATCCCATTACCAGATAGGAAGGAATAAAAGAAATCTTAGAGATGGTCTTTATAGGTTTGCGAGTTGTTTTTGTTTTGTTTGCGTGTTTTTGAGTCCCCTAAATATTTGACGCCTTCATTAAACAAAAGTGAAAATTCTGAGTTTTGCACTGTAATGGCAAAGAGGAAAATTGACAGGCAACTAGACAGTTACCAGACAAAAGAAAATACAGGAAACCAGGTAGAAATTCTTTGAACTGTCAAAATGCATGAAGTTAACCGTGTAATTGAATTATCAGGGCTCTAAATTTCCGGCTTGATGAGTGAGTAGTGTGTTTCTAAGGGTAAAATGAAAAAGGCCTTTCCTCCTGGTTATTTTTGCAGCAAAGATTTCTTTGATGTAATATCTCCAATAAGAATCTAGACCATCCCTTTTTTACCAAAACAATATGACATTCTTTCATATTTAATGCTCATTTTTGTTCACTTCATACTGTTTATATGGAAGTGGAGAAATGTCTTGAGTATAAAGGTGATTACAAAGAAATGTTATGCAGAAATGGGAAAATTACTACTATAATTGATAATTGATGTTTCAAAATCTAAGAACAGAAATATTTCACAGTTACCTAAAATATGATTTTCCTTTTCCACCAAGTTAAGAGTCCTCATTATTTTTAGAAGTGCTGCTTGCTGATAAAACAACTGCAAAAGTATCTGGTTTGGTTTGGTGGATCATGTCTGCTACCCAGCTGAGGCAGGAGGATCATGAATTTGCGGCTAGTCCAGGGTAATGAGACACTGTCTTACAAAAAGTAAAAAGCAACCCCAAAACCCAAACAAACACACAAAACACCAAGACCATCAAAGAAGAACCAGGATTGTAAGTTAGAATCTGTTAGGAATGTGTTTTAGAATGTTTTTGCTTCTTTAATTGCAGTTGAACAGTCCACTGTACCTAGAGGCATATAGACTGTCAAAAAGCAAGGAATAGTTTTGGATTAAGATTTAAAAATTCTAATGAAGTTATTCATAACCTATTTTTCTATATGCCATTTGTAAAATGACTAAAGAGCAAAAGATTGAGAAGCCTTGTTAGATGTGGATTATAAATCATGATGTGCTTTTAAAAAATATTTTTGGTACAGTAAGGCATAGTGGAAGCACAAGAGCGAAGGATTTCATTTCACCATTGCTCAGATGAGAGGTAGAAGGTGTGCATGTGTTTAACCCTTCAGGATGCTCAGTCTGCCAAGTAGTTTGTAAATACTGCTTCCTTTCAGCATTTGTAATCAACATCTAAACAAAGGATGAAAAATGTAAATTATGATTACAGAAGTAGAACGGAATGTTAAGTAGGACTAGGAATATTGTTGTGATGTTAGTCAACTTCAGTTTTAATACTGTGTATTCATTGTGTATAGTTTGGCTGTAGCAGCAATTCCTGAAGGTTTGCCTATTGTGGTCACAGTGACACTAGCCCTCGGTGTTATGAGAATGGTGAAGAAAAGGGCTATCGTGAAGAAACTGCCTATTGTTGAAACGCTAGGTAAGTGCTGTGAGGTGTCAGTGCACACGGCAGAATCACATACCTTACAGTTTTTCTGTTAGGAACATTATAATGATATTGGGGCCAAGCAGTGATGAACAGTTTTAACAACCAAAATAGGCAATTAAAAATTCATTTCTCAAGAGGAATCTTTATGCATTATGGAATGTGTTAATGCTTAGATCATATTTTTGATATCTATATTGCAAGTGAAGTCCTAGAGCAGAATTAATAGATTTTTTTCTTGATAGTTGATTGTTATAGAACTCAATTTCCTGCTTAGGTTGACTTTGTTTATAGTAAGAACAATAAATATATCTTGGTTATATTGATTGGACAACTTTATTCTCAAAATATTATAAAACTTCTTTTAAAAGCAGTTTAGCTATCCAAACTCTTTTAAGTTCAATTTTTTGTTTATAATACCTTGAAAAACTCTGACTGAAGAAATTATGTGGGTTTACATGTCAGAATCTTCTAAACTACCTATAAAATACATTCTGAAAGTCATTGACCAAACCAATATGAAATAGGTTTCTAGGAACTAAGAAAAAGTAAATATCTAAATTTTGTTTTTACCTTCAGAAAGTTTACCTTATGATGAAGCAAACACAATGTAAGAAATTATAATACCTGATGACTTGGGAATTCAGAGTACTAGAACACTGTTTCCAGGTGTTTTATTTATTTTCTAAGTTAATATATTTTTCTCTGATTCTCGTGGTGACGCCCAGTGATTTATTTTTAGGCTGCTGCAATGTGATTTGTTCAGATAAAACTGGAACATTGACGAAGAATGAAATGACTGTTACTCACATATTTACTTCAGATGGTCTGCATGCTGAGGTACTGAGGTTTTTCTTTACAAAAAAGTCTACTCTTAAAGAAACGTAGTGTTTAAAAAGGTTACCAATTCCAGTGTTCTTATCTTCAAAATCTCTTCTTTACATGTGATTTTATCGCTTGTTTCATGTTGTGTGTACAGTTTAGAAACTTGAATCTCTTTCCATCCTTTAAATCCTTCTCCATCCAACTCATCACCAAGTCCTGCCAGTATCGACCTTCTAAATTTCCTTTTTTAAGTCAGCTTCTCTAGACTATGTTTCATGTTTTTCATCTGGCTTTCTGATGGATCCTTTTGACTTCCTGTATTTATTTTATTTTTGTTTCTCATTTTCTATGTACTTTGAGAGCCTTTTGTAGAATTGCAGATCCCCCCACCCCAATTGTCTCCGTTGTGCAGAGGATTCTGAACTGTGGCTCTTAAGGCTCCTCGTGGCCTTTTCCTTCCTTTTCCAGCCTTAGCTAATCCCCTTTGTCTATGGTACATGAAACATACTAGCTTCATATTTCTATTTGACAAAATTTCCCCTATGACGTTTGTTGCTGGTGCACTATGTAAAATACCTGAATGTCTCTTTTTCTTTGGTATTAATTCTCCCCACTCTTAAAGTAACCCTTGCTGAGCACTGAGAACTGGCTGTGTGCTGCAAATGTATTCCAGTCTTTATCTCCACTGAAAATTCCTTCCCTCCTTCCTACTAGACGATGAGTTGTTAAAGAGCAGGAGCTGTGTTGTATAGCACAATTAATAAAAACTCAGAGAGAAATTGGAGTTCAACCAGGAGATCTGAAAAGCAAAATAGTCAGCCACTGACTCTTACCTTGACCTTAGTCCAAAATGGTGATCCTTTCTCCAGGAATTGTAGAATGAGACTGTGTCTGAGAACTGTCTCCTCCCCTTTTATAATTCTCCCTAGTTCTGGGATTAAAGGTGTGCACCACTGGGATTGAAAGGCATGCACTTCCCAGTTTCTGTGGCAACTAGTGTGGCTACTGGGATTAAAAATGCATGTCATTGCTGCCTGGTCTATAAGGCTGGCCATTGTGACTATTTTACCTTTTTGATCCTCAGGTAAGCTTTATTTATTAAAATAAAAGTGAAATGCCACTAGTTTCCCTTTCTAAAATAAGAAAGAAGGCTATAACTAATATAAAAAACTATATACAATAAGTATAGTAACTATACAATATACACAGGCAATAAATACATAAACAATATCTAGTCCATTTGCATTTGACAAATTCAGAGAAAATACTCTGTATCTATTCTATCTTGGTGTGTCCAAATTCTTTTACCTAATTTACTTTCTACCATAACTTACTGTGTCATGTAAACAAGGAAATCTATAATTATCTGTCTTCAACTCCATCAAAGATCCCAGAAGGATATAATATTATCTAAGTAAACAAGAAGAACATTGTTAACATTGGGGCATCCATCTTCAGCCTACAGGCTCATAGTTTCTGGCAGACTTTTCCATGAAGCAGGAAATTTGAAAGACTCCTTCTTACTGTTTCGCCTATATTGGCAGTTTGTCAGTCACTTTCTTCTACATCCTGAGGAATGTCTGGCAGATTCTGTCTTGAAGTAAGAGCCCTGAAGGGCTGTCTCACCTTCTTGAGGCACGTTCAGCAGTCATTTTTCTGAGGGTCCTGTATGTCCAATTTATACAGCATACCATTAAGCAGTCCAGGTAAGAAAAGTTTCTTGCTCAAATGTCTACCCTTGTCACATTGAAGTCTAATTCCATAATGAGTTTCTTCAATGCCCGTCAACCTCACTGAAGTAATCAGTACTGTGAGGAGCAGACATGTCTCATTCTTGAGAACACTTAAGTTCTTAAAATATTTTAAATCCCATATTCTGTAGGTCTTTGAAAGGTTTGAAGGTTATCTTACTGAAATATATCTCTGTATATCTAGAAAACCTAACTAACATGACTAAAATTTTGAGTATTTTAGGTGACTATTAATCTGTATTTCTTAATTATACATTGCATTTTTAAATGACTGTATAAACATAATACCTTAAACAAGAGCAGAAATATACATACAACAATATGACCTTAAATTTGTATCAATAAACCAAAATCCATACCAATGCAAAGTCTTGACCTATATCATATTGTCCCTTATTTTTTTTTAAGAAATTGACTGTGACCATCAACTATTTATAATCAACCCCTTGAGATGAAAACAAATATTTATAAACAATATTTAGGAATTTGGGCATAGTTTTCTAGACTACTTCCTTCTGATTGGGGGCACTGTTAATTAGGTCCTTCATGGGTATCTTGTGTGTTTGGTTCATCTCAGCCAGCAGTCCTGAAGCTGTCCTAAATGTGGGCTACCATTGCTTCTGGGTGTCTTGATTTATCAAACTGTATTAGCTGGTAAGGAACCCACAGCTTTCTGTCCTCTGGAAACAAAAGCAGAACTTCTTTCCGAAGTAACACATCCTTAGACTGAAATTTTGAAGTCAAGATACCTTTAAAATGCATGTTTTGAGTTAGCTTAGCAGCCCCTACAATGAAATGTCTCTCTGTAGTTAGCTCATTCACAGTCAAAAAATTCAATGAAAACACAATAATATACATACTGCACTCTTTTTGTACTTTTTATCTTTACATATCTTTTTTTATTTTTTTTACTCTATTTCTTTCATTTTTATTTTTTAATTTTTGGTTTTTTGAGACAGAGTTTCTCTGTGTATCTTGGCTATCATGGATCTCACACTGTAGGCCAGGCTGTGCTTTGAACTAATGGAGATCTGCCTGTTTCTGCCTCCCAAGTGATGGGATTAAAGGTGTGAGCCACCATACCCAACTATTCTTCTTGGCCTGCTGTGGCCAAGGGACATAGTTCTGTACTGTGACCGCCAGTGAGAGACATGAACTATGAAGTTACTCTTGGCTCTGTTTTTGTGTGTTTAGAACCCTTTTTTAAGCTTTGTTATGTCCTATGTGGAAATTTTGGCCCTGTTGAAGCACCATATGTAAATGGAGCTGGAGCTTTTCTTTTGTTCCGACTGCCCAGTCCCAAATAATCACATAGAAGCTTACATTAATTACAGAATGTTTGGTCTATTGCTCAGGCTTATTACTAATTAGCTCTTAGAACTTAAATTAACCTATTTCTGTTAATCCATTTTTTGCCACATGGTTTTGTGGTTTTACCTGTTCTCTAGCAGGTAAAAAAAAAAATGGGTCACATTTCTCTCGATTATGCCTTTCTCTTTCCTTACATCTTCGTTTGGGGTTCCCGCCTAGTCTTATTATTATCAACCAATGAGAGCAACACATAGTCACAGCAAAAGAAGGATTATCCTGCAGCACCTGTGCTTGTGTATGGACGACAGAGTAGTAGTTTCTCTTCAGAGTCTATCATTTTATATTAGACATTAATAATTTTAATTATTTCTTTAAACTTTATTATTTTTATTATGATAGTTGTTTTACCTAGACTCTAGCCGTTTGCTATACTTGGCTTGTTTAAATTTTAATATGGCCATGTATTGTGCTTTCAGAGCAGTCTGTCAGTTCCAGGATGAGTCCTTCACTGCCCCTAAGACTGTTAGACTGTTTGCCTGGAAACCAGGTTTCAGCTATTACCTGATCCTGGGTCTATGTGAGAGGCTGGATGTGGTAATAGTGGGTTTGAGGTTTTTTGTTTTTTGTTTTCTTTTTTGTTTTGTTTTGTCTGCAAGCTGTAGTGTACTGTTATATAAATTTAATTTAAGCTCAGTTATGTAGAGATGTTGTCCATGGTTTTCTTGTCTTTTTATAATGTATTACTGAGCAGGCAAAAATATCTTTTTAGGTTAATTAGTACCCTAAATAGAGTTTCTGTTCTTCTAATACTAAATTGTGTTTTAGATTTATTATAAGCATTTGTATTACCAACAGCATGACTAGAAAATGGCATGAATATAGCTCAGGCTGTTCTTTGGCTGCCATTAAGCCTTACTACTATACTGTGTGTGTTATTAATCCTTAGGTTACTGGAGTTGGCTATAATCAGTTTGGTGAAGTAATTGTTGATGGCGATGTTGTTCATGGATTCTATAACCCAGCTGTTAGCAGAATTGTTGAGGTAAAAATATATTCAAGAAGTTAACTTAGTTCATATTGACTTCAGCCAGAGTGATGGATTTATAGTCCATATGCATTTCTTTTAGGCGGGCTGTGTGTGCAATGATGCTGTAATTAGGAACAACACTCTGATGGGAAAGCCAACTGAAGGAGCCTTAATTGCTCTTGCAATGAAGGTATGTGTTTAGTGTCTTTGGCATGTGGGATATTATCCTGTTAGCAGAATGTGAGGCCTTTCAGATTCATCATACTGTTTTTTAAATGTCCAGTAAGACTCGTTTTTCCATTATTTTTAACTGGCATTGGGGATCAGTTCAATATAGAGACTAGAACAGTTTCAGTATAACTTATTCCTCACTGCAAGGTCAAACTAATGGCCAGTGTTGGATGTGTTTTTAATAGTGAGGTCTGTATGTGAAAAGCTTTAAAAGTGTGTGTAGTTGCTGTTAAGTACTTGTACGTGAGTGAATAAACGATGTTATTCTGAAATACTTTTGTACCTTTACATTAGTAAAAGGTAGAAGTCAATTTTTTCCCTTCCAAGGCTTGCTTCCTTTTCCATTTCTCAGAATGTATGTTGTTGAACTCTGTGTTTGGGAGAGGAGGTATTGTTCCTGTATTCCATTTAGATTGAGCCTACATTCTATATTTACATTTCTCTCAGCAAGAAACCTGGTATTTACATGACTAAAGCAGCCTTTCCCACTTTTAAGAACAGTTTGAGAAAACACCGAAATTTGAATGAAACAGTATCTTTCTATGTGAGATTACTGGGAATGAGAACCATTTTACTGTTGCAAGTTATTCTAGGTTTTCATTCAGAAGATCATCACTAGATTTACTTAGTCATTTATTTGTTCATTTTAGTATATATAATAGAGATCAAACCCAGGGCCTTCTATATGCCAGGTAAGCACTCCAACTCTGCCCACTAGTTTTAAAATATGTATGTTTTCTCTTTTGAAACCTATATTTCTCTATCATTTGGCCTTACAACTAAAAGTAATATATAGCTTTTGGAAGATTAATAAAATATGATGCAAGTGTCGGCTGTTTCCCATGTTTCTGTTTAACAAGCTACTAGCTTCTTTCTAGAGGCATTAATGCTGACATTCCAGGAACAAAGAACAGGCAGGGCAAGACAGTTAAACCTAAAGTACTGAACAGCCATATCTCTCTATGTCTGTCTGTCTCCATACATACCTATCTACCTACCTAGCTACCTCTACCTATCTTGAACAGTGAAAGTTCAGAGCTGGAGGCTTGACTTTAAAGGACAGAAAGGGTTTAGTGAGGATAGCTAGAAGGAGCTAAAATGAAAGCATGAGGGAGGGAAGAAATCGGCATGGAGTGAATAGGTCACGGCCAATCAGCTGATTAAGATGGAAGGAATGAATGGTGTTCGAATAAAGAGGGAAATTGTTAAATGGCTGTATTTTGGTAGTTATGTGAATACTAAGAGAACTCTGACCATATTTCTAAAGAAAACAGAAGTTAATGACATGGACTTTTGACTAGTTCTAAAATACAGTTAGATATTTGGAATAAGAGGCAAAGGTTTCAAAAGCGATTAGTGAGAACAAATGCATGACATTAGTTATATGACTAGTTATAGTGGTATTGTTGGGTAACAAAACTTCGTAGAGATATAACACACAATTTGTACATGCACACACAGTACATGTATTCACCCCAGATAGGGAACCCACAACAGACCAAACTATAGATACTACCAAAGTCCAACTTAGTGAACCAGTGAGTTTTATTGGGGTTGCTCACAGGAATATGGGTGAGGAGTTACTTATAGGAACAGAAATGACACAAAGACCGGTGTACATCATCGGAGCCCACCCGAGCACAGGTGATAGTTCACAACAGCTAGGAACTTGGAGTATGCTGCACAGCCTGCAGGCAGCAGATCAGTCTGGGTCCTCTCCAGGCCACTCTGATCTGAACCTCTTCCTATTCCAGGCACAGAGTCTGGTGTCAGAATCTCCTTAGAAGCTTGGCTTGTTTGAGAGTGGTTCTCAGCAATCTTCATTATTTAGTCTAGTGAATCTGGTCAGTTTCAGGACTCAAAGCAATTTTGATTTGTTTACTTTCCTGCTTAAGCACTCAATGTTTCAATCTGGAGGAAACTATTACAAAACCGTGTCCTAAAGGATTAGAATGAAGATGATAGCAACAGGCAAGAAAGATCCCTATTGCTAATAAATGAAGTTAAATAAGAAACTTTTCTTGATTGGCAAAATTCATCTTCAGTATTAGGCACTTTTGTTTGTATCTTGTTTTCTTTCATATTTTGATCTGGTAGAGAGATTAATATATGAAGGGTTGGTGTACATATAGTCTAGTATTCTATCTATACATGCAGGATTTCATGTTGTAATTGTATGCTCTCTTTAAGAAAATGCAGTCCATATAAATAAAACTGGAAGAGTAACCAGTTATCTTAACTCATGTCATAGGTTCTTTACATTGCGTGTTAAAGGGGAAAAAAAGCACATGTTGATTAGAATTAATTTTATTTTTATTTTGTTCTTATAGATGGGTCTTGATGGACTGCAACAGGATTATATCAGAAAAACTGAATACCCTTTTAGTTCTGAGCAGAAATGGATGGCTGTTAAGTGTGTACACCGAACACAGCAGGTATCGCTCTCTTTAAAAATATTTATACACAACTCTAGCATTTAGGAGGCTGAGACAGGATTGCTACAAGTTTGAGGTCAGTTACACAGTGCGTTCCAGACAAGCCTGGGATATAGGGTGAGGTTTTCAAAATAATAAAATAATAAAAGCACATCTGTTTCAGCTTAGATGACATTTTGGGGGGAAGGGGTCTACATTAATTTTAGTGAATTACAGCATCAATAAATCCTGTGACCTAAGAGCAGTGGTTCTCAATCTCTGAGTCACGGTCTTTGCCGGGGGTTGGACAACCCTTTTATAGGGGTTGCCTAAGACCATCGGAAAAACACAGATACTTACATTACGATTCATAACAGAAAAATTACAGTTATGAATCAGCAGCAAAAATAATTTTATGATTGGCATCAGCACAGCATGAGAAACTGTACTAAAGGGTCACAGCATTAGAAAACTTGAGAACCATTGCATTAAAGCATAGTAATCAGCAGTGTTCTTAAGTCTTATATTATATTCTTCTTTACTGTAACAGTCTTCTTTATAAAATTTCTATATTGAAATATTTAGTGTTTTTTTGTAAGCCACCTGCTTAAGTGTTTTTTAGCCCGGTCTTAGGTATGGAGGACTTTGACATCCAGGTCTCTTGATCTGAGTTTCTTCTTACTGATAGTTCATTATAGGTCTCTGCTGTTTTTATGTTGGTGGACTGCTCTTACTGAAGGAATGTCTTATCCTTATAATAGATAACACCACTAATTGTGTGATTCTTGTCATATTTCAACATAAAGACTTTCTGCAAGATGAAAGCAACCAATGGATTTAACATACAAAACCTAAACACACAAATGAGACTCAGTAGATGTAGAGGGGATGTCAGCCTGCCATAGATTGGACAAACTTACTAATTTAAAAACAATTAGAATGGTTCAGTTAGTTTGTTTTTAGAAGTGTCTTTTGAATATGACAATAAGAATATATTTTCTCAATCTCTGGAATAAAAAGATAAAAATCCATAAGTACTTTTAAAGGCAAGTACTAAGACAGACAAATACTGGGAGGGAAGGGTGAGGTCTAAAAGAGGAACCAGTAGGAACCTTTCTTCCCCAAATGCCTTTTCTGCCTCTTTAGACCTTCAGTATTCCTTTATCCTTGTGGAATATAGGAGGAATACAGGGGGTGGTGTGCTAGCAAGCTTAACACTGAAAGCTGAGCAAGGGAAATCATTATGAAGGACAAATTCCTAGGCTCCAGTTGCACTCTCTGAGTATGTGCAGCCAGGCCCTGCCCCACACTTGTTCCCTCAGAATAGTGGCGAGTTCTGGAAAAGCTCCCTGTTCTTTTCAATAACAAGGGCAAAAGCCTCCCTACCCTTGAGCTTCCCCTGCCCCCTTCGGCAAGGTCTGCCAGCTGACCAGTGTTAACAGTGCCCAGGCAGCTACTAGTTTTTTAGTGTGAGCAAATTTTCTTTCTGGTAACCAGGGAAATGTTTAGTATAAAGATGCAGGTTGAACTAGCAGGCTGAGATTCAGAGAAGCAAAGGTAGTGCACATGCTGAAGGAGATTCCTAAAGACCATGAGAAATGACAAAAATGCTTAAGTAGAAGCTCTAGTTAAGTAAGGACTCTGAGAAAGTAGAGTAGACAGAGAGAAGTAGCTGTAGAGAAGGTAAGAAGATGAGGAGATTTGGAGGTTGAGACCACATGTAATAATGGGAATAGCATAGAGGACGTGAAATACGATTGTGCCAGGCTTGCTGCTCACTCTTTGAATCCCGGCACTCCGGAGGCAGAGCAAGATGGATCTGTAAGTTTGAGGCCAGCCTGATCTGTGCATATCAAGTTCTGGGACAGCCAAAGGCTACATAGAGAAACCTGTCTTGAAATTGAGGAGTCGCAATATAAGTGTCTTGAAATTGAGGAGTCGCAATATAAGTGTATTAAATATTCAGTGGTGAAAAACAAAGAAGACAGCTGAAAGAATTGTAAATTAGTTTGCCTTGCTGGAGAAGTGCCTAAAATGAAACAGGCAGGTAGAGACTACAGGTTTCAGTAGAAGGTCCCAGGGATTATTTTGTATTTGTTTTTCCCATTTGGGGATTAAATTTAGGGCCTTGTATATACTAGTCTAAATTTTACTTCTATTATGATAAATGAAAGAAATCTGTCATTATGAGCATTACAGAAGCATCATAGGTAGATAGCCATAGATAGAGATATGTAAACAGTCATTTGTAAAGAATCTGAAACATTACCCCCAGACTGATACTAGATCTCCTTCATTTCCCTGCTGCATGGTGAAGAACAATCTCCCAAATCTCACTGTACGCAAATTGCGGTGTAGTAAAACATTGCTTATAGTGTAAGGTGCAAGGTATGGCACCACAGAAATTATCTATCATCTATCTATCTACCTATCTATCTATCTACCTATCTATCTATCTATCTATCTATCTATCTATCTATCTATCTATCTATCTATTTTTAGTGTATGCTCCCACATGCATTAATGATCTTCAGAGTTTAAATGCCACTCAAAGAATTGTGTTCGAATGACTTACTTTGCGAAGGATTATGAGAGATTGAGGTCTCTTTTTGGATTCATGTAGGCTATATATACAATGTGAATATAAACTTTGTATGTTTTTCTTTATAGGACAGACCAGAGATTTGTTTTATGAAGGGTGCTTATGAACAGGTGATTAAGTATTGTACTACATATAACAACAAAGGGCAGACTTTGGCACTCACCCAGCAGCAGAGAGATCTGTATCAACAAGAGAAGGCACGGATGGGCTCTGCGGGACTCAGAGGTAAGGCTGTTTCAGCATACTCACTGTTCTGGGGAAAAAAGGGCCTTCTTTTAATTGCAGTTGAATTCCCACTTCACTTCTGAGCAGTCCAGTTCTACTTCAAGTCTCAGAACCATTGAAATTGCTGAGATGTCATGTTCTTATAATTGGGGAACTGGCCCTCAGATGTGGAAAGTCAAGAATATAGCAAAGTATGAACTCTTGAGTTTCTGTGGATCTTCAGTGTTCTTTGATTAGGATTGAGATTTTACTTTCAAGAAGTTTATCTTCTTGGATTTCTGTTACTCTTATTTAGAGTGTGTGTGTGTGCGTGTGTGTGTGTGTGTGAGGGGCAGGAGGCGACACAAATAGATAACACATAAAAATCTGTTTTATACTTACTGTGTGAGTTCAGGAATGAAACGCAGGTTGATAGGGTCTGTAGCAAGTGCCTTTATCTGTTGGGCCATTTCGCTGAAGAATCGTTGATGTTTTTGTTATTGTTTGTGCTGCGCTTCACAATGTAGACTTGAATTATTAGAGGAAAACGTTTGTTTCATAGCGTTTTAGGAAATACTGTGATCTTTGTCTCTTCGGCCTTTTTTCATCTTCCCCCTCTTTTTTACTGTAATGGAAGAATAAAATAGTAAATATGAATGTGTATACATTAAAATATTAATTGATACATGTATGGTTATACAGTATCTTAACAAGGTAGTTTCTTAGAAATGCTGTGGTCATAAACCTTGAAGTTCTAACATATTTTAGTTGGAATTTTTTTTATTGGTGATTATGACCTGATAAGAAGCAACTTAAGTGAGGAAGACTTTATTTTGATGCATAGATGCAGGTTACTATCCATCATGGTGGAGATCCATGGTGGTAGTAATGGCTTAAGGTAGCAAGGTTGCTACTTTATATCATAAGGCAGTGGGTGGGGGGGCAGGATGGTCCTGAAGAGACCCACTTTCTCCATATTCTGAAGGTTCCACAACCTTACAAAACGTTGCCATCTGGGGACCAAATGTTCTAACTCTGAGGGTATGGGAAATATATTCAAACCACGATAGCTGTTTTGTATCAGAGGGCTTCTGTATAAACATTGTCTACTGTTGATCTAAAGAATAGTTGAAGTATGTCTTCAGTGCTAAAGAGTGCTCAAATGTAGGGTAACAATCCCTGGGCTAGTGTCACCCTCCGAGTGTGCAGAAATAATCTCCTTTCTCAGGATTTGGGAGCATGCAAGCTGAAAATCTTCATGTCCTTGTATTGACTTCTGCCTCTATCCTAACATCAGAGGTTACTAGGAATCGCTTCCCTTCATAGTGAAAAAACCTTTGTGGGTTTTGTCTACCACTCAAACAGAAGTAGTTTGCCTTCAGCTTTGATTTTTCAGTCCTCCATAGTTTTTGCTTGGGACTTCGCAGGCTCCCTCTGAGACACTTAGGTTTAGTGTGCTTTTGTGGATGCTTGTTAGTAAGTGTTTAGTCTAATACTCTCCCTGATGGAGGTATAGCCTTTGATTTATAAGGATAGTGATCAGAAGACCCAGAATACTGAGAGTAAACAGAGTGATATTTGGGAAATGAGCCTGACTTTGTTATATCTTGTTGCCCAACGATGACAGAAAGCTAACCATAATGATATTATAGTTATGAGCTCTTAGAGACCTAAATTATGAGCAAGAAATGTTTGTTAATGTTTGGAGGCAGTGAAAACAGACTTTATTGGTATTAATGGTGTTAATACCACTTTATAGATGAAATTTTCTTTCTAGTGTTCAGCGTGTATGAAATTGTGTATATACAGTCTGTGTATAATGAATAAAGCTCAGATGAAGATATGTTAAAAGCTTCCTTCAAAGGAGTCTGTTTGTTCAAATTTGACTTGATAACCTCTCTTTGCCCCTAAATAATGAATGTATTTTCTATAGAGGTTGTAGTTTCTTTGGAGAGTAGCTCCATATGGTTGTTAGGAAAGAATGTTATAATTCTTTTTCATTTGTTTTATATGCTTAGTAAGTAGTTCTTTGGTTTTATCCCTTTTAAAATCTATGGTTTATTCTTTTTAATTTCTAAATAGCTTAAAAGCAACTCTGTATCCAGAACTATTGAACCATAATGTGATAAATTTGAATTGTAAATAATAGGCAGTAACTTCAAATGACATAATAGCCGTATGTGATTATTATCAGCTAAGTTTAATGCTTTCACAGCCAATGCTTTCTGGTTTTGTATTTTATTATTTCCTAAGTTCTTGCCCTGGCTTCTGGTCCGGAACTGGGACAACTGACCTTCCTTGGCCTGGTAGGAATCATCGATCCTCCTAGAACTGGTGTGAAAGAAGCAGTCACAACACTTATTGCCTCAGGGGTCTCCATCAAAATGATCACTGGCGATTCACAGGAGACTGCAATTGCAATCGGTATAACTGAACTGCTGCATTTTGGTTTTCATAAAATACTGCAGTGTATAGTTTTATGAACGTTAGCTAGGAAATATGTTTATATAATATTATAATTATATAATAACTTAGTTGTTTTTGCTCAGATTTAAAGAAAGATTACAGGTACACAGGATTTGAGTTTAAAAAGAATATTAAAAACACATAACTAGCTCATGAAATCATTTGTGTATTTATTCACAGACAGGTAGCTGACTTTGAACTTTATAATCCACTTGCTCACAGGTATAAAACACTAGTTTAGGGATGTGAACTAAAAGTTGAGTTGAGGTTTTTCTTTTTAATTTCAGTAAAACTTTCAAAGCAGACTGGAGCATAAATACTAAGAGGATAGCTTTGTGTACTTTTTTTCTCACCAGAGATGCACTTGTCTGGTTTGAAAGTTAGTTGCAGTTACCTTCAGCAGTGAAAGGTAGAAGTAGCGGAAGTGCAGAGTCTTGGCCTTGGCGCCCGTAAAGCATACATTCAGCATTTGCCAAGTCTGTCCATTCTGACTTTATTAATTTGTGATAGGTCTGGACTAAAGTGTCAACTTTGTTACTGAAAAAGGATCACTAGAGTCATGATACTGGGAGGGTCGATTTTCAGCATGTATTTTCATTTCTGTGCAGCTACCTGACTGCGTGCAACTAAATCTGCCACCAGTTTTTCTGGCTTCAGTTTCTTTGCTTATAGTACATTCTGATTGTCATTGAAATTGAGCTGCTGAGCAGAAACTGATTAGTATAGCTTTAATTTTAGGTTTTGTTCACGTAGGGACAATTCTTTATTCTTAAATTTAAGTAAAAATAAAATACACACGCAGTAATTTCAGACTCACTATAAATTTCAGATAGTTTTGTCTTACCAGTTGTTTGTCTTATGATTCCTTGATACACTTTTTATCTTTAATAAATAAAAAATGTCTAATAAGCATAATTTTCTAACTTTTCAACCAAAGAAATTTAATTATACTTTTTTGTTACCTTTTACTTTAGCTAGTCGTCTGGGATTGTATTCTAAAACTTCCCAGTCAGTGTCTGGAGAAGAAGTAGATACCATGGAAGTCCAGCAGCTTTCACAGATAGTACCAAAGGTGAGCCTGCATGAGGAAATACTGAAGCCCTTATTCAACCTCAGATATTGCTACTGTCTCGGGGAAACTGCTCACTTACAAATGAGACATGCCCACCAAATTTGCTGGTCCAGATTCTGAAATGAAATTTCCTTGAAATAAGCCATATTTCTATTTATGATGAGATCATTATGAAAATGTTATAAAATCATTAACTCTGATCAAAACTGAATTTCCTCTGAGGAGAGTACTGTGGTAATCTAGGACTTGTATGTGTGAGGTAGAAGATGGAGAGATACTGCTACTTATACTTCTGTTTTTATTTTAGCTTGAGTTTGTACTTTTTTAAAAATGAGGTATTGTTTGCAGACAGTAAACCACACCTCTTCTGGTTTATAGTTCTGAGTTTGGACTGATTCGTGGTGTCTCACAAAGTCTTTCCCAATTAGGATATAGAGTAGTTCGCTCCCACCTCTCAATGCTTTCATGACCTCTTATAGTCATCTGCTCCCCTGCCGAGAGCTTGGCAGCAGTGATTCACTTTCTGTTCCTATTGTGTCATCTTTTATTGAGTTCTACAAGAATAAGACCATGTAGTATGAAGCTTTTGAATGCCTTGGAGATGTCACTTGGCTGTGTTGCTGTGTGTCTTAGTGTACGCTACTCTTTTTCTTTCCCCCATTTAAATTGTTGAGCAATGGGTGGACTGTATCTTTTTAGCTCAGTGACAGTTGGATCGGCTCAGTATTTGCTGTCAGTGAATAAAGCTGTGTGTGTCAGTTTCTTTGTGAAAGTTGTGTAAATGCTGGAATGATCATACGGCTTCCTAAGGACTTCACTCAGGTTGGGCGACAGGGACAGCATCCATTTGAAGCCTTGTATAGCATGTGGGTATGCTCCTGCCTCTAGTCCCATCGCCTGGTGAGTGCTCATCTCATGGGGTATAGGAAGACTTGATCGCGGTTTTCCTTTGCAGTCTCTCAAAAACTTGTCATGTTAAATATTTTTTAAAAATATTAATGGCATTTACATCTTGTGAATATTTTTACAAATTATGTTTTTTTCTTATTTACTTCAGAGTTTTGTTTTTGGTTTTGTTTTTTAAGTGTATTATAGCCCTTTTCAGCTTTTTTTTTTTTTCCAGTGTGGCTACAGAGAACTATTTAACTTGATAAAGTCTAGCTTATTAATCTTTACTTTCATGGATCATGCTTATTATTTCTTTTTTAGGAGATCAATCTAAACTATAGTTACAGAGTATTTTCTCCTAGAAGTTTTATAGTTTGGGTTTTTTTCTTTCTTTTTCTTTTTTTTTTTTTTTTTTTTTTTTTTTTTTTTTTTTTTTTACTTTGTCCAGTGATCATTTGAGTTAAATTTTATGTATATTATAGTGGTCACATTTGATTTTATTATGCATGGTATTTGTTTGTTCCAGCAACTTCTGTTGAAAAGGCTGGAAAATTGAAATGCTTTTTAATCTTTGATTCTAATGCTTTTTGTAGGAATTTATAGGAAATAAAGAATAGTGCTGTTTTGTATAACATAGTAACCTTTATAAGCCAGTTTCCCTTAAATGAATTAATTTTATTATCCAAGTCTGCTTTGTAGAATCTGGTTATCACATGTACAAGACACATAGGAAGTTGGCCTCATGAGAGTTGGGCAGCATTATTTTTCCATATTGTTAATATTTGAGTGTATGTATTTATATGTCCTTCAGAATAAGTACTTACCTAGCATTTATTTGGTTAGCAGTTTTAGCTATCTGTTGCCATTAATAATAAAACGTGCTATTTAAAAGCTGCCTTTTGAGAATATGGAATTTTCTTAAATTATCTCAGTATCTTCACTTACGGCTTTTTATAGACTTATGGCATTATGTATTTAGATGCATATATATTGTATATATCTTTATAATACTTTTTCCTGATTAGAAAAAGTCAATAATAGTATATAATTATTGTAAAAGAATTGAACAGTAAGGTCAATTCAAACTATTAGTAACATAATCAAGACACTCAGAAGTTATGTACCCACATATCATTAGCATAATAAGTTAACCCACTGTGACTTTTCAAATACACATTTAACAGAAACATAGAGCCTGGCGGTGGTGGCGCATGCCTTTAGTCCCAGCACTTAGAAGGCAGAGACAGGCAGATCTCTGTGAGTTCGAGGCCAGCCTGGTCTATGAAAGTTAGCTCTAGGACAGGCTCCAAAGCTACAGAGAAACCTTGTCTCGAAAAACAAAAACAAAAACAAAACAAAACAAAACAAAAACCAGAAACATAGATTGGACATTATATATTCACAAGCTTAATACTCATTTTATATAATTTCAGCATTTCTGAAATCACAAATTAATGCTAGAAAATATGCCTTTAATGGCTCTGCTATATTTTGTGTGGCTGTTTACTGTGCATGAATCTCTGAACACTTGATATATGTATTTATAAAGTCATTTTCTTAGTGAAGTTTTAGTTTATGTATTTTTACTGTGAATAATGTTTTAATGATAATCATAGCAACCAGGAGTGCATATATTATACATATCTTATTTACTCTAGTCACCTTCTAAAGGTTGGATCACTTAAAAATTTTCAAGTAATTAGTAGATTTTTGTTAGCTCAAGTTTTGATTTTCAAAAAATTTAGGAAATAACACTTAGTCCATCTCTACTATTTCTAGGGGTTTTGACAAATGAGTATTTACTTTGTCAACCATTAGTTTTATGTAGAGCTGTCCCGTTGCTTTAAGAAATCCTTGGTAGTTCACTTGTTCCTCAGACTTTCAAAAGTGTCATGGGGTTGATTATGTCATAAGTCGCCTTTTCAGGCTAGCTTTTTAGACTAACCTGTATACATTTGTTATTTCACCAAGCCCTGGATTGAGAACTTGCTTACTATGATTCTTTTGTTTAGAAATGGGGTTTCTCTGTGTAACTGTGTTCCAGGCTGTCCTGGAACTATCTCTGTAGACTAGACTGGCCTCAAACCCACAGATCTGCCTGCCTCTGCCTCCTGAGTGCTAGGATTAAGGATGTGTACCACCCACCTGGCATCTGATTCTTCCTTGATGTATATGATGGTGACGCTTCATTTTGAAGGGCATCTTGGCTACTTCCATTTTGGGCAATTATAAAGTCTGGCTGATGTTTTAGAGCCAGTGAGAGGGGATAACACTGATCCTGGAGCCCATGTCTGCTACTGCGAAATGTTCACCATCTTTTACTTTGTAGTTCCGAACATTACTGTACATGCAGGTCTTGATACAGTTTCTTTTGTAGACCAAATTCCTGAATCTAAAGTGATTTGACCAAGGTTCAGTGCACTGAGAGACCTCTTAAAACTTACTGCTGAACTGTCTTCTGAAGAGATTTCAATTTATATTTTCACAGTTTGTACTTCATGCAATGGTGTTGAGTTCCTAGACTTCCAGTTGTACTTTCTCCATCTTCTAGTAAACTGATTGGGGATGTGGTTGCCAGCAAATATCACTGTTTTGTTCAGCCAAAATTAGTTTAATCAAGCTGTACCCATTTGTGAATGTTATTTCCCGATCTAGAGCAGCACAAACATTTTCTTTGTTTGAGATTAAAGGGAGAAAGTGTTTACTTATTTGGATAGGAGCTTCCATGTGCCTATTACTTATAGTTTATTTATGAATGAACAGATCTTTCATTGGCCTCTCCCGGGGTATGGGCTAGAGTGTACATTACTAAGTGGTTGTAAAATCTATAGTTAATTAACCATTTTCCCACTAGACAGCCTTCTTTCTAGAGCTGCCAGCCTTGCGTTTGCCTCGTCTTGTTCCCCTTCTGTTTCCTTGATAAAACATTTTGGAAACGAGCCTAAAAGGTATTTAGAGAAGGAAGAAGCAAATTCAGAATTGTATCATTAGCCTGGACAGATGACATCATCTTTCTTTTCCAAATGGACAGAGTGTTAATGACGGCAGATACAGGGGCGCTATTCTAAAGAGACTTGAATCAGATAAGCTTTGACGTCAGGTTATTGAATAGGTTAAATGTATTCAACTTAGAAGAGGAATGCTATAACACCCTGGGACTTACTGTGTTTAAGTGAGTCTGTTCTCCAAGTATTGATATTTTAGTAAGCAGGACTGTTTTTCCTTTCCCTTTGCCCCCACCCTTCATCTTGTGTTCATGAAAACCTCTGACAACTGGCAGGTTTTATTTCATCTGCTTTTGTTTCCAGTTAATTTGCAGAGCCTGTTTTCTTAGTGTGTAGATAAAAGTGTTCTAAATTATTAGCCTACTAGTTTTCCCACATCTTAACATCATGTAATTGTTTGTCATTTCCGTATTTTATTTTTGTGATTCTGGGGAATATATTCCAACCTTTTAGCTTCTATATGTGGAACTGTTCACTTACCTAGAACCAATTAGAAAGCAATATGGAAGCTGATTTGTGCCTGCTTTGTGAAGTATTCCTGAAAGTTCTTAGCATTTTCCATTTGTGATTTATTTTGGATTCTGTCCCGTTGTCCATAGATAGAACTGAGTGTCCTTGTTCATTCTGTTTTCTGTTTTTGATATTAGTACTTGTTTTTGTTTACTCTGTTAACAAATCCTCACACTCATGGTTTCATTTTCTGTAGTTCACCTACAGCTTATCCAGTACATCAGTAGGAAGTCTCCTAGATTTGAGGACTGTGACAGGTTGTTCTAATCTTTCAATCTCTTTTTTCATGAACCTCTTTTTTAATGTTTTCCTATTTTCTCCCTGACTTCCTTTCCCCATCTCACCCTGTCATTTTATGCCATTCTAAAGAACTGTGAATGCTGACCACAAGTTCAATTCCCAGAGCAGTGCTAAGCGGAAGAATGAAATGCCCTTGAAGAGTCCTCCTGAAAATGTGGAGGCCTTTTGTGGATTTTTATTTGGTGTTTTCCCCAACCCCAGTATTTCTCTGTATTCTTTTCTTTTATAATGCGGCTTTCCACTGTCTGTTCTCCTCTTCCTCATTTCTACTTCCAAACCACAGTGGTTATGTTTTGTTCTTTAGTCACTGCTGCTCCCTTTTGCTAGACTGGGAAACAAATAATAAAATTCAAAAGATTACTTATGATTTGCAACATGGATGCTTACAGTTAGTGAGAAGTATGAACTGATATGACATTCATTACTGGTTTTATGGAGGAGGATGCCATGAAGCTCCCCTTTCTCACTTCCCCACTGGGACTGTGTGAGAGAGGTGTAAGGGCTGGCAATGTTACAAAATAAGGTGAAAGTTAAGGGTACAAGACTCACTATTCTGGTTGGCATTTGGCACGGTGATAGGAGTACACAGAAGAGTTATGAAGAGATAATTGTGATCATTAAGTAGCTTTGAATTACAGTTGAAGAGAGGCTTATGTATTATTCCAGATCAAGAGGGGGCACCTACATCACACTGTGAAAATAGCCCCTCAGACATTGGGAAGCAGCCATTCTTCTCTGAGACACACCAAAGAGAAAAGCAGTTCCTGTTGTACACTAGTGTTGTGAGGACACACATGTTGAGATTATGTTTCTTATGATGAATATACCCTTTTCTTTGGTAAAGATTGAATCCCTGCACAAGGTAGGTATCTTGGCACATAAATGGCATTAACTAATTTCAGCCTTTGTGCCAGACTAAATTGTTAAAAATGTTACTTAGAAACACTGGCACTTGTTAGCATCAGAGATTTTTAGTGTGTCTGTGTTTTAACAGGTTGCGGTATTTTACAGAGCAAGCCCAAGACACAAGATGAAAATTATTAAGGTGGGTGTCTGACAACTAAATTATTTTCAATTCTCTTTACAAAATGTTGCTACTTTGTCTTTTGTTCATTACAAAGAGTATGGCAAAGTTTTAGGGTATTATGAGACAAAACGGGTATAATTCTTTAAGAGTTATACCTTAAAAGAGATGGTTGGCATATAAAGACATAGAAGAAAGCTATTAAGCATTTTCCAGTACAGCCTCTTTAAACAGAGTGTAGACGTGTAATATAGCTGGGATGCATAGTGATAGACACTGTGTCAGTGTAAGAAAGATGTTTTATAAGAGTGAGCGGTATCAAGAAGGCTTATTATTTCCATCAGTTCACTAACCAAGCTATGTTTTCAATAGATAACATGCTCCACAAATTAGTGAGCAGTGTGTTGAACGCCAATACCACTTGCATGTCACCAGGCATTAGCAATGTTTTAGCACCACCTGCTGTATGTATGATGCATCATTTCCTGGAATATTTTTATGTTCTGTTTAATTGTATAAATCAACTGGAATTTTATCCAACAGATAAGCAGATTTAATTGTTACATATAGTAGCCAGACATTGTATAGTTGAGAACTTCTGAGTTTTGAGGTTGTTAATATCTTAGGATGGGTTATTTGTAGGTAGGAGTGATAGGGCTCTCCTGAGTATTCTAGAATGTTTAGTATCATCCTTAGCTCCTACCCAGTAGGTACCAGTGCCATCCTACAACTTAAGATAGTCAAAATGCCACCAAACGTTGTTAGATGTTCTCTGGATAATGAAAATACCCCTAGTTACGAACCATTATATAGTTAACTGTCACATTTCAGATACACATTTCTCTTGGTTGGGAATACTATTAACAGTATTTTCTAAGATTTATTTTATAAAGACTTTGATGTATTTAAGTTGACCAAAAAAGTGGTTATGTATTTTTTCTAATCTTAATTATGTAAAAAGTGATTGATAATATTTCCTTATCCTTTTATATAATTTCAAAAAATCAGAACAGTTCTCTCTGCTCTTCTTTTCTGGCCCTCTTAGTCTCTCCAAAAGAATGGGTCAGTTGTAGCCATGACAGGAGATGGAGTAAATGATGCCGTTGCTCTGAAGGCTGCAGACATTGGAGTTGCCATGGGCCAGACTGGCACAGATGTTTGCAAAGAAGCTGCAGACATGATCTTGGTGGATGATGACTTTCAAACAATAATGTGAGACATTGGTTTTCCTTGCCTACGTGCATCTCACCTTCAGATAATTCAGTTTGAAAAGAATTAGCAGGATTGGGCAAACTAAAATATGATTTTGTTTTGGAGAATCTTGCTTTATGTAGTTGAAGAGAAAATTATTTGTGTCAGTGGAACACACATAACAAATGAGAAGACTGTTCATTTAAGGAGTATTTACTGAGTGACAGCCACGTGTCATGTTTTTCTGGGCATGGAGTGATGGCACAACAGTGACCCTTCTTGCAGAGTCTGTATTTTAGTTAGGTTGAGGTTATGGAAGACATACATGCAGCATTAAAAGTTAAGTTAACATTCATGAATATTTTTATATATTAGTGCGTGTTCTTGTTGCCCTTTGTTTTCATGAGACAGCATCTTAGCCCCGAATGCCTTTGGTAGTCCGTGTTTTCAGTTGATTGAGATTCCAGGTTAATGCTGGTGGGGGAGGTCATGTGAATCTCACTGTCCATAACTCCCCACAGTGATGAATTCTAATGAGTCCTGCCATGCTTTATTATCCAAATATGGCCTAAAGGGGTTCACTTTGGAGCACAGGACTCTGCATATGCCAACTTTTTGCAAGAAGAGTGGTGTTTTTGTCCCCCATTTATCTAAAAATCTTGGAGGATGCAGTTGTTTTAAGAATTCACCTTTCCCTAGACTCAACCAAGTAAATCCGAGAATTCCTAAGTAAATCTTTGTAAACCATATCTTTAAATTCTTCATAGTTATATAGAAACAATAAATAAATTTCATAATTCTTATATAACTCAATGCCATTTAATTTTTGACATGTTTTAATTTAACCTACTAAGAAAAATGAGCTATGAAGGATATAGAATGTCATTGTTTTATTACCAGAAATATATAGAAATCTCTCTTGTGTGGAGAGAGGTAATACATGTTTTTTTTAAAGATTTATTTTTAATTACATGTATGAGTATACATAATGGTACAGGTGTCTCTGGAGACCAGAGGTGGTATTCCTCCACAAACTGGAGTTACGGATGGTTGTGAGCCACTTGACATGGTCCTGGAAGTAGAGCGCAGGTCCTCTGCAGGAGCAGCATGCCCCTCTCTCAGTGCTCAGCCATCGCCATCTTTCTAGCCAACTTTTTTTTTTTTTTAAGAGTAAGAATTTGGGGGAAAAAAAAAGAGTAAGAATTTGGGCCAGGCTGTGGTGGTAATATACACCTCTAATTCAGCACTGGGGAGGCACAGGCAGGTGGATCTCTGTAAGTTCCAGGACAGCCTGATCTGCAGAGTGAGTTCCAGGACAGCCAGGGCTACACAGAGAAACTCTTATCTTGAAAAACAAAACAGATCCATCTTTCCTACTCTTACCTAATAATAATTTTTTTTAAAACATGCTAATTATTATTTAGTTGGAAACTTAGTTTAGAAATGTTTTCATATGGGTATATTTTATATGGTAGTTTCTTATTTCATTATTTTTAAATTTCAGGTCTGCAATTGAAGAGGGTAAAGGCATTTATAATAACATTAAGAATTTTGTTAGATTTCAACTGAGCACGTAAGTTTGCAAGAACTTTTGCCAGTGGGTCTTCTAGAGAAATTATTTGAGAAGTAAAACTTGAGCAGAATGTCTAGAAACTTCCTACTTATATTCTTGAAGATTGCTTATAAGTAGTTTTCTAAAAAGAAAAAAGTATTAACAGCTATGAACATACCGTTTAGGTCATATTAGATGCTCTCAAAGGGATGATCTAAAGTATATAATAGGAAATGTATAAATAATAGGTAGATATTTTGTCATTTTATATTCGCCATTTATGTAAGTGACTGGGACCTGGCATTTGAAGGAGATCCTGCAACCCGACCAACTCCCAACTAAAGGATGCTTGCATAAACCTTTGGGATTTATATAATTGGTTCTGAAATCTAAAAGGGGATGTGTCAAATCTCAGTAATGTTTCTTGGTATCTTTTTCTAAAAATAAAATAGGTTTTCTCTAGTCAAAGTTGTTAAATATTTTTGAAGCTGACTTTGTGGTAGGTCTAAAAATCCTTCCTTTCACCTGGGCTTGGTGGCACATCTGTAATCCCAGCACTCTAGAAGGCTGAGGCAGGAGAATTCAAGAGGCCTGGTCTGTATTACTTAGGTGAAAGCCTCTGTCAGGGTTAGGAGGTCTTTGTATTTTTGTTGTTGTTGCATAAGATTTTTTTTTTTTTTTTTTTTAGAAAAGTCTTCTGTTAAAATACTCTTAGCTTGCCTGATAGGTGGCTCTCATTTTTTATTGTATCACCTGGGAGACCAAGTAGATTGTTGTTTGAGGCAGCCCAGTCTATACAGCAAGACCCTGAGCTGCAGAATCAGACTCACTTTCAAAAATTTCCCTTAGCTTCTTAACAAAATATTTATATGAATGAAGCATAGCTCAATTGAATTAATAGGATTTCTTTAAAATATGTAGAACATGATTTTTTTATGTAGTGAATATGTTCGTTAATGTACCTATTTCTGTGTATACATGTATGTACTTACATGTGGAGCCCAGATATTGACATTGGATTTTTTCTCAGTCATCTCCTACCTTAAGTTTTGATGATATGTCTTTACTGAACCTGGGTTCACTGATTAACCATTTTGCTCCTCCAGCAAGTTTCTGGAAACTTCTTGTCTCTCCGTCCCCAGTACTGGGATTGCAGGTGTGCACCACTGTGCCCCTAACTTTTCACCTTTGGTTCTGAGGATCTAAATCAGGTTATCAGGCTTTTACTCAGAAAATATTTTACCAGCTGAGCTGGTTTCCCAGCCCTAGTAATATGAGGCTTAAGTGCTCATAAAATGTATAAAATTTATTGTGCTAATTTTTAAATGACTCTTTCTCAACAGGAGTATAGCAGCATTAACTTTAATCTCATTGGCTACGTTAATGAACTTTCCTAACCCTCTGAATGCAATGCAGATTTTGTGGATCAATATTATTATGGATGGACCGCCAGCTCAGAGGTAAGAGTTTCTTCATGGATGAACTGAAAAGAGAAGGCAGCTGTGAGTAAGATCTGTCAGACTTTCATCATGTACACTTTCCAGCAACATGCTTCTTAGGGATTGTCACGTCTGCATATCATTTATTCTCTTTGATTGCCCATTCATTCAGCATAGATCTGATTGTTTACATTGTCTCAGGTGCCAGCTTTTGGGTCCAAACAGATCATGGAACAATTGCAGTTCTTTCTTGTTTTTTGGACAGAACTGGATATAATGGAGAAATTTTCTACAGTCAGTTTGAACACATTAACAATAAACTTGATCACCACCGATGCATTGATGTTGCACTATGGGAAGGAATCAATGCCCCCCCCCCCGTCATTGTTATTTAACCAAGAGCAAGCCAGTGCTTACAGTATTTACATTCCTTCTTCATTTTTCCTGTGTCTTCTGTTTTATGACAGATGTATGAATCTGAGAATCTCTGCCTGCCTGAGAGTTGTATTGTGGTCTGTGTATCTGTGTTTGTTATATCTGTCCCTAATAAAGGGCTCTTATTGAACAGCACAGAATGCTTCACATGTGGAAGGAATGGTGGATACTTTACAGCAATTTTAACTAGAGTTTTATAAGGAATTAAGTCACTTACTCCAACTGACCCGGATAATAGACACTATCAAGCAATATCCTAATGTGTGTCCAGCATTTGTGGGTATTCATTTTATAAGGTTGCTTTCAGCTCATTTGCCGTTTCCAGCAAATGGTTATAATACACATGAAGACACGTATGCATTACTCTGGGTCGGAGCATTGCAAAGTATGTAACTGAAGATTACAGCTACGTATTAGCTCAAACTGTAAAAGTTGATTACATGGGAAGTCTAAGACAAGATTGGTTTTGTTACTGTTCTCTTAAACGCAGGTTATACATGCTGAGTACTTAGTAGGATAGCAGTTGTTACCTTACCTCAAGGTGTATTGTTAACTCTGCTGAAGTCTGGCAGGAGTTCCAGGCTCTTAGTACAAAGGGGATACTTTCATAATACTGCATCAACACCATCTCTCCAAGTTTTATGTCTGAATTTTGTTTAAGAGCCTTGCTAAAATACATGTTCAAATATTTCAGTGTCGTTTTTAATAGTATGGTAATTGGGTGATATCTGTCATGGTCATCCCAGTAAATCCTCCTAATCAAAGACATCCTTGCATGAACTATATCATTTCCTTGGTAGGTTATGGATTTGAAAAATCAATTTATATGTAAATGAAATTGGATGGTCTTTTGAAAGTTGGCTATCAATTGTCTGTCATACCTCGCGCAAAGCATAAGTGTAAGAATTCAGAAGATGACAAAATCAGTAGTCTTCCTGCCCTCTCTCCCTTTCCTTCTTTTCTTCCCTTCCTTCTTGCTAGTAGTTAGTACTATAGACATTATATCAGCATGTCCAACAGTGATAGTTTTCAAATAATCATGGCCAGTATTTTCTTTATATTCAACATTTTATTTTTAAAAGAAAACATTTAGTTTACTAGATAATTGAAGCTAGTTAGACTATGAAAGTGAGTGTAAACATTTCAAAGTACTTTATTTGTTTTCTCTTTTTAAGCCTTGGAGTAGAGCCAGTGGATAAAGACGTCATTCGCAAACCTCCTCGAAACTGGAAGGACAGCATTTTGACAAAAAATTTGATACTTAAAATACTTGTTTCATCAATAATCATTGTTTGTGGGACTTTGTTTGTCTTCTGGCGAGAGGTATATTCACTGATAAACTGCTGTGTTACCATGTATCTCTGTAGTAGGATTCTTAGTTTTTTTGGTGTGTTGTACAGATGTTTGGCAAGTGAAGAGCCTTCTGATTGAAAAATACAGGTTAAGGAACTATAGTCATTAAGTATATAGTAAAGTATCATGTGGTTGGAAATTTGGGAAAATCAGAAAATAAAATCTTACATGGCTGTGTTAAATAGTGCCAGTATTTTAATTTCTGATACCTAGCCCATGAGAGATTTTTTTTTTTTTCGAGACAGGGTTTCTCTGTGGCTTTGGAGCCTGTCCTGGAACTAGCTCTGTAGACCAGGCTGGTCTCGAACTCACAGAGATCCACCTGCCTCTGCCTCCCGAGTGCTGGGATTAAAGGCGTGCGCCACCATCGCCCGGCCCATGAGAGATTTTTTAACTTTCATGTAGACTGTATTTATTCACTAAGTGGTTTATAGAAAATTCAGATAGTTTTTAAGTGTCCTGTTTGGACGGAAGCTATTTCATTTTGAAAGCATGTAATGTTAATGTTTATCCATTTTATTCTGCCGCAAAGGGGGGAAAGAGGTCATTTTGTCTTTCTTCTTGGCAGCTTCGAGACAATGTGATAACACCACGAGACACAACAATGACTTTCACTTGCTTTGTGTTTTTTGACATGTTCAATGCATTGAGTTCCAGATCTCAGGTATGCTTAAATGGTCTTCACCTGTTTGAGAAGAACCCTTTTATAAGGAAGTAGATAGATTATAAATATTTTAGCTTTGGTTTTGTAGCCACAGATTACAGTACCACACATTTTACTATAAAGATGTTCTATGGTCAACAATAACGATGGGGTTTGATCTCAGAGGAGATCTGGTCTTTCTTCAGTTATTAGCTATAGCTATAGAGTAGCTTTAGGCTAACATCTGTCTTAGATAGGGTGCCAGTTGCTGCAACTAAACACCATGACCAAAAAGCAAGTTGGGTAGGAAAGGGTTTATTAGGCCTATACTTCTACAGTTTTTTCACCACTGAAGGAATTCAGTACAGGAACTCAAACAGGGCAGGAATATGGAGGCTGGAGCTGATGCAGAGATTATGGGGGAGGGGAGTTGCTGCTGTTTACTAGTTTGTTCCCCATGCCTTGCCTAGCCTACTTTCTTAGAGAATCCAGGACCACCAGCCCAGGGATGGCACCACATACCATGGGCTGGGCCCTCCTCCATTGATCAATGATTGAGAAAATGTGGTACAACTGCATCTCATGGAGGCATCTCCTTAACTGAGGCTTCTTCCTCTCTGATGACTCTAGCTTGTGTCAAGTTGACATACAAAACCAGTCAGTACAATGTCTGAACATAGGACAAACCTCACGGGCTGTAAAGATAATATTAGTCTCATTTTAGAAAGTCTTGTTAAAAGGATGTTTGTTGTTCCTTACATCTGTCATTGTGTCAACGTTTAGATTCTTATTTTTTTCTTCCCGTGTTGTACATTAAACTATGTTTGCCATTTCGATAAAGAATGCTGTGCCAGCACCAGAACCTCTGGTCCTCCTGAGAGCATAGTGTCCTTGAAAACCAGTTCTGTGTACACGGCATTCACTGCAGCTTCAAAGCTTTATACACTCTGGTTTCTCTTTGGCTTCTAGGAGTCTTTTACCCTTTGAAGGCCTTAGTGCCCCCCCGCCCCACCCTGTTTTTGTTTTTCAAGACAGAGGTTCTCTCTATAGCTTTAGTTCCTGTCCTGGCATTCGCTCTGCAAACCAGGCTGGCCTTGAACTCATGGAGATCTGCCTGCTTCTGCCGCCTGAGTGCTGTGAATAAAGGCATGCACCACCACTACCTGGCTTGAAAGCCTTAACCCTTGATGAGTCCTTGACTGTATCTGTTAGCATCTATTATACTAGAACTTTCCAAGGACAGTGATTTATCACTAATTTAGACTACTTGTTTTAGAAACTAGTACTTGTGTTTGTTATGTGAAAGGTGGTTACCTTTTTCATATACACATAATTAGGTGTTTTTCTTGAGAAAGTGTTTGAGTTTGTCTACTTTAGTGAATGGTTAGAAAAGAGTTCACAAAATATGAATAAAATTTATTAATATTTTGGAGGTATTATCTTAGTCGGTGTTTTCTTGCTGTGAAGAGCCACCACGACCAAGGCAACTTTTAGAAAACATTCAGTTGGAGGCTTGCTTACAGTTTCAGACTTAGTTCCTTCTTAATCATGACAGAGAGCATGGCAGGTATGGTCCTGGAGAATAGCTGAGACTACATCCTAATCCATAAACGGGGGGCGGGGGGGGGGCGGGGGACAGGGACACATGCACAGAAAGCCCACCCCTAGTGACACACTTCTCCCAATAAAGCCATACCTCCTAATCCTTCTCAAGTAGTGCTAAACTGGTGATTAAACATTCAAGTATATGAGCCTATGGGCCATTCTTATTTAAAGCACCGCAAGTACTCAAGTATTTTTCTTTTTATGGACTCATTTTTATAACTGAAGCTTCTTAGTAAGTGTCCTTTTGCTTTTGCCTTTGTTTCTTTCTTTCTTTTTTTTTTTTTGAGATGATTACCTCACTGTATGTCTTTGTTTGTTCAGCCTTTCATTGAACCTGGAACTCACAGATTAGTGAGATTGTTGACCAGTGAACTGATGTGTGTATATATGAGAGAGAGAGAGAGAGAGAGAGAGAGAGAGAGAGAGAGAGNAGGGAGGGAGGGAGGGAGGGGAGAGAGAAAGCCTTGGAGTCAGGCAGGGAGACACCATGTTGCTACCAAGGAGATAGACGCCAAAACTTTACCTGGTAGACCACAGCCTTGGGGAGATACAAAGAATAATAGAAATAGGCTAATTTAAGATGGAAGAGTTAGTTCACAAGAAGCCTAAGCTAGTAGGCCAAACTGTGTTGCAGTTAATATAGTTTCTGAGTAATTATTTCGGGTCTTGGCGGATGGGAATGAAAAAGCAGCCTCCACCTACAGGTAACCCTTGAAATCTACCTGTCTCCACCTGTTGGGGCTGGCTAAGATTATAGCCAGTACTCAGTCCTGGCTTTTCACGTTGTGGGTGGGGATCTAAACTCCCCAGTGTGCAATTTTTTTTCTTTAATTTTAATTAGAATGTAATTACCTCTTTTCCTCTTTCCATTCTTCCCTCTAGTCCCTCTTATGTACCCTTTCTCCAACTTTTTATATACTCTTCCTTTCAAAGTGGTTTTTCTTTATTGGCTATTATTGTGATGTACATATATGTAAAGATATAGATATAGTAAATATAATCTGCTAACTTTAATTTTTTATTGTTTGAGAATTTGATATGTTCATATAATGTGTTTTGGTCAGATCTACTTCTTACTCCCTCCTCTCCAAAGCCTCCCTTATTGCTCCCTCCCCACTTCATTTTTTTTTCTTTTTTTAAAATACTCATTGAGTCTGCTTCTTGTTGCCCATATACACATGACTGTAAGACTCTCTTCCTGAGCATAGCTAGGTTATCTGGGGAAAACTTACTCTTTTCCCCAGCAATCAGTTGTCTGTAGCTTTCTAGCTAGGGTTGGAACTTCATGGACCCTTTTCTTCATGCTGGGGTTTAGCTGGCTGGATCTTGTCCATGCAGTCAGACCTGCTTGAGTGCATGCTCAGTATCCTTGACATGTGTGCAGCAGTCCTGCCATAGCCAACAAATGCTGTTTTGCTACAGACATTCACTACTTTTGGTCCTTAGAATCTCTTTGCCCTCCCCCCATAAACTCCTTGGAAAATAAAAGTTGGATTAGAATTTCCTTTAGTCTTTATGGTGTTGGCATGATAGAATCCAATGATACCGGTTATTTAGACTTGAACAAACTCTAATGACCAGGGTGGAATAATTAGAACTCTCTATTTTTCAACAGACCAAGTCTGTGTTTGAGATTGGACTCTGCAGTAATAAGATGTTTTGCTATGCAGTTCTTGGATCCATCATGGGACAGTTACTTGTTATTTACTTCCCTCCACTTCAGAAGGTTTTTCAGACCGAGAGCCTAAGTATACTGGGTAAAGAAAATGCTGTCTATGTACAATAGATGATTATTGTATTTTCTAATGTGTTTATCATAATAAAAAGCTATTTTAAAATAGGAAATAGAAAAGCAACTGCCTTTACTTGTAACAAATGAAATGTTTGCATTTCAGGATATTCAGAGGAAAACTCATTTTCATTTATTCATTTATTTATTTATTACATCAGTTGTTATAAAATCATGTTTGGTGATTTTGAAATACAGCAACTCACAAAACTTGTAGATTAATTGTAGTTTATATTTCAATTTATTTTAAAAAATTCAGGACATTTCTTTCATGAAATGAGAGAACTATACTTATGCTTATATTAAATCAAATTGTTCTTAAAACTTAGTCATTTTTAAATAAACTTAATATTTAATATTTCACCATTCTCATACATTCTTACTTGATGAAATCTCAGTTTGATCCAAGAGACATTAACTTTTATAATGTTTCTGTGGAAATTATTCTTCTTTCATATGCATTAAGTACATGGTGCAAGACTAGCTATAGAGCTCGCTGGTGATGTTTGGCTGGCAAGCTAAGGCGCTTGGTCTTTTTCTTTTTTTGTTGTTTTGTTTTTTTTCAAGCCAGTCTTTCTCTATGTAAGTAGGGTTTCTCTGTGTAACAGCCCTTGCTATCCTCTCTAGACCAGGTTGGCCTTGAACTCACAGGGATCCACGTGCCTCTGCCTCCTGAGTGCTGGGATTAAAGACATTGCCACTACCGCTTTGCAGCCCTTGGTTTTATCTTCAGCACTACAAACAACCACCTCCATCAGATGCATCAAAAATTAATGTTCTTAAGTATGTGGAGAGTGTATTTGGAAATGTGCCTTTATTTTTTAATTTTTTTTTTATTTTTTTTTTTTATTTTTTCTTCCAAGACGGTGCTTCTCTGTAGCTTTGGAGCCTGTCCTGGAACTAGCTCTTGTAGACCAGGCTGGCCTGAACTCACAGAGATCCACCAGCCTCTGCCTCCTGAGTGTTGGAATTGAAGGCTTGTGCCTGCCCTATTTCTTAGACTTTTTTTAAAAGTTAATTTGTGTATTTATGAAGTGAGTTTTATGATTCCTATTTTTTTTTGGTATAAGTTGAAGTTTACCTTAAAATTTGAGCTAGTTTAATTTTAATATTCTATTTCTATATTCGTATTGCTTCCACTTTTTAAAAAGCAGAATTTTCAAAGCACAGATCCATTTTTTTTAAACAAATAAGAGTAGAGATTGTGTGACTACTATTAGCAGACAGTCCTAGGTTTAGAAATGCAGTGTCTAAAACTGTCAGTCAGGCCTTGTTACTACTGCTTGAAGAGTGCTTTGTGAAAGACCTGTCCTATCAAATAGGAAACCCTTGATGTTGCTATTAAAGTCACTATGTGAACTTAGGATTCAGAGGAGGTGGCCTGGAGTCTGGGTTCTGGCTCTGACTGCTCTGTTAGCTGTGTGACTTTGGGCAGTTTATTTGAGCATTCCCTTCCATACATGTTCTAAGGTTCATCATTGGTGTGTGTTGTGTGCAGGCGCTTGTGCTGCAGCCCCCGCACAGAGGTCTGGACACCCTCCCTCGTGGGTTCTGGGTTGAACTGGGTACTCTAGCTTTGCTAGCGAGGCTTTTACCTATGGGCCACCTTGCTTGTCCTCCATCTCAGCATTTTTAGTTCATAGGAATAGTCTACCACATGAAATACTTGAAACAGTGTGTTTTAATACATAAGCTGCTGCTGTGTAAGAAGAATTGTAAAACTCAGTTTGTTTTCTCTTGCAGATCTGTTGTTTCTTTTGGGTCTTACCTCGTCAGTGTGCATTGTGTCTGAAATTATAAAGAAGGTTGAAAGAAGCAGGGAAAAGATCCAGAAGAATGCGAGTTCGACATCATCGTCTTTTCTTGAAGTATGATGCATATTGCATTTTTTTAATTTGCAAACTAGGAATTGCAGTCCAAGGATCATTTAGAAGGGCAAGTTCAAGAGGATAATGAAGATTTAAGGACTTTTTAACTTTCCATTGACTAAAAATGAACATTAATGTTAAAGACTTGATTTCAGCCTTTAACCTGTTTGGTAGTCCCAAATGAAATTATGCAGCTTTGATAACATAATCCTTGATTTGAATTGGCTTTGCAATTGAGTGGAACTTTGTAAACATATGGGCAAGTACTGAATTAAAAATACAGAAGACAAAACCTGAACCACCTTCTGCACTTAAAGAGTTCTAATGTACAAATACACTGTCTGTCTTAGATGGATATAAATATTTTTTTTTATTTTTAAATATTGTACTATTTATGGTGGTGGGGCTTTCTTACTAATACACAAATAAATTTAATCATTTCAAAGGCATTCTATTTGGTTTAGAAATTGCCAGGAGTGCCATATCTCAGCTCCCGTGTTACCTTTTTCCTGCAGTATAAGCAGACTGATACTTTGTGCTACCATTTTTGTATTTTACGTTTTTTTTTATTTTGCACAGGATATGACCACTGTCTGATCACTTTCTTTTCTTTCTTCTGTGACTGAAAAGCATATACTGCGATTGAAGTAAATGTTTGCTCTTCTTTGTAAGTCTAAATGGTTGTTTTTTTGTAGTTGTTTTGTTTTTCATAGAGATGTGAGTCTTTTAATTCTAGCAGAATTAGTTCAGGGCTGTCATTGGTATTACAGTTAGAGTAATTGTAGTTAACACACAGTCATAGAGTAAAAAACAAGGCCGGGTTGGAATTTATGACAGATTATAGTAACACGTCTTTGTCTCCATTTTATTTTAATATAAATATACTTTGTCAATATCATTTTGTCATTCCTTGCTCATAAATCAAACACTTCAGCTGAATAATTAACCTTTATTACTGTTTCATATGTATATTTTTAAGCCTATTTCTTAGAGAGTATAGACTACTATACTTACAGAATAAAAAGTCCCAAACTCATATAGATAGTATATGAACCAGGATGTACTTGGGAGATCCTGTGCTGGCCTTGCTCCTCTGAATTTTCTAGGCAGCTGCCTTGGCCTAGAGTGTAGCACAACCCTGAGTCTGTTCCTTCTACTGTTTGTTTGTGCTCTGTCTTCTATTTCTCTGGGCATGCTTTGGAAATTGATGGGTTTGCTCTGTGTAATACCATCAGTTTTTATAAAAGCTTGACAAAATAAAGGTAAGTGTTAAGTTTTGTATTTCATAACCTATCAGAATAAACTGTTCCTGAGCTTGTTCAATGTTAATGGTGAATGTTAACACTGATGTGCTGTTACTGATAGGAGGAGTCTGTTGTTTGAGTCCTTACTACTGAAGCATGAGTAGACGGAGCCGGAACGTCTGCACTTCGTTCTTACTCTTTGAGGCCGAGCTGTCATGTACATTGTTCTGTCTGATTAGATGGAACATGATGTCATTGTCCTATCAACTCTCAGAGGTTTGATGTCTCATACCTAAATTTTATAATGGTTTTTAGATTCTGTTACAGACTTGAAAAATACATTAGAGTGCGTACTCAGTCTTCTTTGTTTTACATTAGAGGCTGAGAACATAACTCATGAATGTGCCTATCTTCTCACTTGGTTTTTGAAGTATAAAAATAAAATGATTTTTTTCATAAGTTCATTAATGACTTCCCACTTAGTACTGTTAATAATAAAGTTATGTCTCTGGATGCTGAAAGATACAGAAATTTTTATAGTTTTGAAAAAATATTAAGTGTGTAATACAGATTCAGATTTCAGTTTTCTAAATTCTATTAGCCCAGATTAGTGTGGATTCCTTCATTGTGTTAGCACCTAACTTTTAATGTTCACTCATTCTCCTTGTTCTGGTTCTTGTCCTTGGCTGTATCTTTTTTTTTTACCCCCATTAAGACTACTTCTTTAAGTTATTCAATTCCATAGTAGCTAGGCTTCAAAGAAAAAAGAAATGACCTTGACATAATGGACCATTTAGGTAGACATCTCAAATGCTAACGTCTGAGCATACCTGTGCTAGGTACTGGAGTTCTGAGGCAAAGTAACAGTGAAGTTGTTCAACCCAAGGAACCTGGGGTATGGGATCTATCCAAAGGCATTAACTACCTCCATGAGGATAAGACATGTTATGTTGTTCTTCACATTTTACACTCACTCACTGTACATCTGGTAAATGGTGATTTTTCTGAGGTTGCTTTAATTTTGGATCTCTGATGTAGTACATAAGCAAATTTTTCACTGAAATGAGTCAGTAGCATCAGTAACTATCTGGTTATGAATTAATTAACATTACACTGCTTTCTGCCTGTTGCCTGGCAATGTATGTACAGTTTGTTTGGCTTGTATAATTCATCCAAAAAGTGTGCTAAATTGATCAGTTTTTCATTCAGTTTTTATTTAGTAAACTGAATGTACTAGGAATACAATGGCATTCTTGCCCATCAGTACTTCTTGGACAGGAAAAGCAGATACAAACTGTTTAAAAGCTACTTTATTAATGTTAATAGTGATCTTTGTACTTTTATTTTAAAAGAATTCATACATTAAATACTGCACACATTTCCCTTTAGCATCTGAAAATCTTTGAAGTGGCTTTTCAGACTAAGCTCAGTGATCTAAATAGCAAGTGATGTGTGCACTAACATATGAAGATATAAAATATTAATCCCACTCGTCTGTGACTGAACATACACATTATCCTGATGAAGTCAGTTGGCATTTGATGTGACTGTTGAGTTCAGTTAGACTCTTGTTTGATAGTCTTACTTTGGCTTATAGTTGTCAGAGTTGTTTATTGCTGATAATGGATTGATATTGATTGACAGACATAATTTTCTATAAATACTGCTGTAGTGTTAGATTTATAATAAGTATCTTGTTCTAGGAAGCTTTTAGTTCACACTGGAGACCAGCGTGAAATATACCATCTAAAATAGTAGTGAGTGAAGGAGACAAATGACTTTGTGGAAGGGTCTTGCTGAAGAAATGTCCTAGGACTAGTGGCATATTATTAAATCTTTCAATGGGGGACGCTCCAGCCAAGAAGCAGTGGGCCTTTGCAGCTGGACAGTAGAGTGTCCAAGAGAGGTTGGTAGAGAGATGAAGCAACCTTGAGACCCACAGAAGTTCTGTTATTAAGGCTGCAGGTCTGTAGTGTGAAGGGCTGGTGACAGGCAGAACTTGTTTACTGTGGCATGCTGGAAGACGTGCTTTTGAGCTATTGAGACAGTCATCAAAGCAGAGCAGGCTTTAGTGGGAGACAGGCT
Organism: Alexandromys fortis; assembly: GCF_014885135.2. Taxonomy (NCBI): domain Eukaryota; kingdom Metazoa; phylum Chordata; class Mammalia; order Rodentia; family Cricetidae; genus Alexandromys; species Alexandromys fortis. The sequence goes on along the minus strand of NW_026067915.1, from coordinate 6,238,849 downwards.
CATTTGAAATGAGAAGCTCATGGTATCTTGGAGGTAATAAAATGAGTGAGCTGGCAGAAAGGCTCAGTGGGTAAAAATGACCACTACTCCTGAAGGGTCTGAGTTCAATCCCCAGAGCCCACATGATAGAAAGAGAGGGCTGACTTCCTCAGGATGCTTTCTGACCATCTTGTATGCACCATAGCACCTGTGCCCACACACATACCCATATACAAGCAAAACAAGTAAAATAAATAAATATACTAAAGCTCAGCTTGACAGAACTTGATTCTTTAAAGTTTGACCTAGTTCACACAGCATGCAGCTGGATACGTTAAGAAAGTGGAAGTACGGACCTTGTAGTCTCCTTTGCTACAGAGCCTCCACATTGAATCTTTTTATTAAGGCCAACAAGCTGGGAACACCTGTCTGAACCATTGGTAGTACCCCTTTTTAGTATCTGTAGTTAGATTCTCTTAGGTGAGGCAGGGATAATGAATGACTATGTTTCTGAGTCAGAGTCCTGTGGTTTCGTTTGCTGTGGTGGACAGCAGGATCAGCATTCGACAACAATGACATGCTTGGACAAGCGGTGGCAACAGAGTAGTGAGATTTTGTTTCCTGTGTTAGCCAAGGCCCTCTCTAGCCCCCTCTCACACAGTTCTCCAGTTATGGGGACAATGGGGACCTTAGTTGGTTGTGAGAATTACAAATTTCACCTGTACTTTTAAGACTCTGCAGAAACATCAGCTTAGGGTGGTTCCAATTGCTTGGAAGGGAAGGGGGTGTGTGTGGTGGTTCCGGTGCCACACCTTACACTTTGCCAAGGGGAAAAAAAATACAGCTATGAATTTGAGTGGGGAAAATGGAAAGTTTTCATCTTTTAGAAAATGTTAGAAATGCAAGTTCAAGTCACTTGGTTGATAAATCTAGGCAGAAGTTTGGCAAGCGTGAAAATTGAAGCAATCTGAGTCATAGCCTTCGTCTGTTTCCATGCCTGTCGGTGTTCCTGTGTACAGCGACACGAGTGTATCCAGGGAGGCAGGAAAGGTCAGTTTGTAGGACTGGTCCACGTCATGATTTTCTTGTTAGTTTTGCTCAATTCTAGCCAAACTGACAAATATTCTTTATAGCTCACATTTCTGTGATGGCTCCATCAAAAGTAAAACTAACTTTTTTTTTGCAGCATACAGAAGTAGGGGGGAGTGTTGAGACAGGGGTTCTCTGTGTAGCCTTAGTTGTCCCGGAACGTACTCTGTAAACCAGGCTGACCTCTGCCTCCTGACTGCTAGAATGTGTGCACCATCATGCCCAGTTTCTTTTAAAAGTATTGGGTACATTTCTTCCTCTTGGTAATGTTTTCTATAGAAACCACATCTCCCAGTATCATTGAGCAGAAATTGGGCAAATAGTTACATTATTTTCAGAAATGCTGTGTTTCTAGCGTTAGAACTCTGACAAAATGTGCTTTTAGATATTTTAAAAATACATATACCACATTTCATGTAGGCGATTGCCTACTAAAGTTTTCCTGTTGTAAGCCTGCTGAAGTGTATTTAGCTGAGAGGTGGCATTTTGGTGCCATCTTATGGTCATAAAGAAAATCCTATACCTTCACCACTCAGCTCCTGTTTGTCAAGTCTGCATCTTACAGCATAGTATGGATGAGGCTGATACGCAAGGCTTATAAAACACTAGCCATGAAACAATATGGGAAAAGTTACTCTTACATAGCTGGTTGTATGCCTGATAGAGAAGACATGAGGAACTGCATCTCATTCTTCATCAGACCCCCTAGAACTGAAGTTACACTTGGCAGTGAGCTGCATCACTTACATGGAATTGTTATTTAGAAGTTGACAGGTGATGCTGTGTAGGCCAAATCTGCATGCTACATTTAAATTTTTTTGTAAGTAGTTTATTGGAACACAGTTGCATTCATTTATTGATTATTACTGTTTACATACCCCAGCAGCAAGGGTAGGTGGAATAGGGATTGCAAGGCTTAAAAAAATAGGGATGCCAAGGCTCAAAATACCTAAACTACTTAACCAGAACAGGAGAAAGATGGCTTAGTGGTTAAGAGTACTTGGTGTTCTTTCAGAAGATCCAGGTTCAATTCTGAGCACTCACAGGGTAGCTCACTACCATCTCTAACTTCAGTTCTAGGGGATCGGATGCCCTCTGTTGGCCATGGAAGAAACCAGTCACAGACATAGAAGCATGCAAAACACCCATACACATAAAATTAATAATAAAAAATTAAAATGCTATCTGGTCCTTTATAGAAAATATTTGCCTATCAATTTAAATACCAAGAAAATAGGTATGTGTATTTCACTCATTGGCAAGGAAGTGCACCAGTTATGCGACTGCCCATCTCTAAGATGCCATTCTGTAGCAGATTTGATGTTAGTGTGTGTGCCAGGCTTTTGTGTAGAGAAGGTGTGTCTCAGCCTGTCAACTCATCAGCAGGGTTGGCCAGCGGCCACCGTGTTTGTTCTTACAGTGGGTCGAGTGTTTTGAACGCTGCACCACTACACCTGCACATGCAGTCTCCCTTCATGCATTTCCTTCCTCTCCTCCCACATCCCTTCATCCAAGCGTGTATCCCTCTGATGTAGCATCTCCTGTCTGATCATCTGCTCTCCTACCCTCTTCAGTGCACAAGAGAAATGGCAACCTCCCAGGGACTGCGGCTTAATTTGAGTAAGCTAAAATTTATTATTTTGCTTAGAAAAAACAAGCTTCAATAGTAGAAATTAAAATAACCCAACAGCCTAGTCTTAAGGGAACGCATACTCTTACCTCATTTTCATAGAACATTCTACCTGAAAATGTGTCATACAGCTTTTATCAAAGGGAAAACTGTTATACTTTTTAGGGAATTATTCTTACCATTCATTCTCTTCTCCCCATTCTTTATTAAACACATTATAATTCGTTATAGTAGAACCAGTTTAATCAGTTTGTCTTCTCTGTGTGTGCACGTGTGGAAGTCAGAGATAGCCTCAGATGTCAATCCTCACATGCCGTCTGACAACCGAGTAGACTAGACTGGCCTGTCTGCACGTTCCCATCCTGGAATTATAAATGCACACTACCACGCCTGTCTTTATGTGTGTGCATTTTAAATGTGTGTGTAGATATGGCTGCCCATGTGTTTGTGTTGAGGCTAGAGGTTGGCACTGGCTGTCTTCCTCTGTCATGCTCCCCCTTATTTTTTAGACAGGTTCTTGCCTGAACCTAAAGTTCACTGGCTAGCCAGCAAGTCCCCCAGGATCCACTTGTCTTCACCCTTTCAGCTCTAGGGTTACAACTGTATGCAGCCATGTCCAGCTTCACATGGGTTCTGGAGATCCAAACTTAGGTCTTTATGCATGTGTACAAAGTGCTTTTCCCACAGAGCCATCTCCCCAGCCTGGATTTGTCTATTGAAAACTCATTTAGGTCTGGATTTAAAAGGCCTATAGAACTTTGTCATTAGAAACTTGGGTTTGGGGATGTTCCCATTCCTAGATTTCAGCTCCTCCTTCACAACGTGTCTACAGTTTTGAGGCCAGGCAATAGGGATTACAAGTATGCCAGCTTTTAAAAAGCAAAACCAAACATGAGAATCTGGAAATTGACTAGATCATTCTGCTTGCAACTGGGCTGTCTTCAACCTAGTGCCTACATTTTTTTTTCAAAGCAAATTCATCTACTAACATGTCGATTAATCCAAGTTACATGTCTTTGTACTGACTTGAACTTGACACCTCATTCTTATAAAATTCTCACATTCATCACCATATCTAATAATCTTGACTGCCTTCGCAGAATTCTGCTCTTAGTTTAGACATCCCTTGTCCCATGGTATCCTTTTCTACCACTTGGCATTCACCTTTTCCCCAGGCTCCTTTCTTTATCCTTTCTTTTCATGTACAGATGTAACATTATTGGTGATTTAGCACACTGTAGTGCCAGGCATGACTTACCACGTTTTAGTACTGATACGAAATGCATATAGCACATTCTTTTGATTTTGTGAGGTGATCTGAGGGTAGCAATTCTATTTCACAGGTAGGGCAACTGAGATGTAGTCACTGATTGCTTTATGTAAAAAGGAGGGAATGGTAAGGTCATTTAGATAATAAAGCTCCTTTGCTTGCTAAAATTAAACTAGGAATTCAAGTTGAAATATCTCCATCAAACAATTTAATTGAATTATAACCTGTATTACTGTGGAGCTTTTATTTTTAATTTTTTTCTGTAATGAATCTTTTAAATGTTGTTTAAAGAGCATTTCCTCTACTTTTCTTCCTACACCTTTACAGCTCTAATATCCATATCCAACCATCTTCAAATAAACCTGAAACTGATTTTTCAAAAAAAAAAAAAAATACTAAGGTCCACTTGAGTCTCTTTTTCATGACCAAGATTTACTCATCTTAGCTGTCCAGAACTCCTTTTGTTACTTGAACTGCTAACTGAAGATTGACGCATCCAGAGCCTCATGAGGTTTCATTTGCTAGAACTGAGTCAGACAGAGCAAGACTTGATTGAAAACACAGGATACTATAGAATTTGGGAATACGGAACACGCCACGTTCTCTTTATATGAGGTGCCCTCATTGCCTCATCCCTCTTCTTTCTTTTCTTTAAAATTTATTTCTTTATTAATTAATTAGATTTCTGTCTCTTCCCCACCACCGCCTCCCCTGTCCCTCCCCCTCCCCCAATCAAGTCCCCCTCCCTCATCAGCCCAAAGAGCAATCAGGGTTCCCTGCCCTGTGGGAAGTCCAAGGACCACCCACCTCCATCCAGGTCTAGTAAGGTGAGCATCCAAACTGCCTAGGCTCCCACAAAACCAATAGGTGCAGTAGTATCAAAAACCCATTGCCGTTGTTCTTGGGGTCTCAGTAGTCCTCATTGTCCGCTATGTTCAGCTTTCTTTTCAATCTTAAAGGCCAGTCAACTGTTGTGAGGAGCTGCGGGCTGCTTCCCTGCCGCCCCAGCTCTCGGCCGCTAGCTAGCTCTAGCTTATGCCCTGAAATAATTACATGGAAACTGCATTCTTTTAAACACTGCCTGGCCATTAGTTTCAGCCTCTTAACCCATTTCTAATAATCTATGTAGCACCACGAGGTGCGCTTACCAGGAAAGATCTTCACCTGCGTTTGTCTGGAGTGGGAGAATCATGGTGACTCCTGACTCAGCTTCTTTCTCCCAGCATTCTTCTCTGTTTACTCCTCCCACCTATGTTTTAACCTATGAGGCCAAGCAGTTTATTTATTATAATTAACCAATGACCTTCCTCCATCAGTCAACCAAAGGGAAATAGAAGAGGGAGGGAAAGAAAGGCCAGGCCAAACACCACATGTAGTGAATCTTCCTGATTCAACCGTGCCTCTTGGTGACTTCTTGTCTCAGTACACAGCAGTCAAGTCTGGTCTTTGTACTTGGCAGACTGTTGATAAAATGTTCTCATTATTTCTTTGTGTGCTTTTCCCCAAGCAGCTTAAGCAAGTATGACTCCTGGAATCAGGTACTAACTAGGTCCTTACTGTCTGGTGAAGGCAACTCCTAAAGAAAAGTTAGTTTCAAGGGAGGTAAGAGATTTTTTTTTTTTAAGTTAGAACAAGTCTCATGTGCTATACAGACTGTTTATTCAAGCTCTGAGGTCTCTAAGTGCTCCTCCAAGCTTTCAACCATTAACAGCCCAAACCGATTGCTTCTGTCATACCAGTGCTTGCTGTCTGAAGTGGTTACCACTTTGTTCTTTGACTGGCTGGTAACCTTTTTCTTTTGCCTCCTTTTCTTTGAGTTTGATTGAGTCTTTGGTACAAATAATTCAGCTGGGGCATATGACTTCGTGGCATTGAACAGATGTTCATACAGTTGCTTTGCTTCAGGACACATGCTCAGGAGGCTTTCTGCAGAAGTGGATGCTAGCAGTTGCTGGCAGAGTCCGTGCACCAGGCTTCCACTGTACAACCTGTTCAGTGAGAGAATGTGATTTGAAAGCATCAGTTCAATGCAATGGGACAACTACGATGAACATTTCCAGTAGAAGTATCTAAACACTCAGCTTACTGCTCCTAAATAAACAGTAAAATTACTTATTGGAACCGAGTGACATGAACCCTTGTGATGATGCTAGATCAGAGTTAAATTGGCCTCTCTAACACTGCAGAGGAAAGGAATTTAATGAAATGGCCTTGGTAGACAAAATAGGCAGTTTATTACAGTATCAGAAAATTGCAGTGGCATCATTTGTATGGCATTTGGAATAAAAAGCCACTACACAAATGCAAAAGGGTATTAACTAGAACCCCTAAATTTAATGACTCATGGCAAGAGCTGATCAACCTGGTGTACTTTGGCAATCAGTGCAGTCCTCAATAAGTGTAAAATCATCATTTAAGAAGTCTTGATTATGCTGAGATGCAACAATAATCCTGCAGAAAACATATTAGCAAAAACATAAGTGATATTGTTGCTCCCGTTTTGATGTGAAGGGAACTGTAGCATGTGTACCCAGCGAAGATCCAGTTAAGAATGACCAAAATTATCAAAGGAACAAGCACAAAGACAAAAGGCCAGTTTATTAGACTTGTGTGGAGGGTTTTGTGTTAGCTCAGACATGCGGTCCAGAGATACATTAACAAAAGTAGGGTTGGGCTTACAGGTCAGTGGTAGAGTGCTTGCCTGACTTGCACAAGGCCTTGTCTTTGGTTCCTAGTACCACACAAACACCAAGCAAGCAACCCTTTTGTTGCTAAACTTTATGGTGCCACATCTTTTTACTCACTGGAAATACGCCAAGCTCTGGACTTGTACTTGAGTTTGCATGGAATACAGATGAAGCATGTATACAACCTCAAATCCCATTTCCTAGCCATTGCCTTATGTTACTCTCCCTCTGATACTTTCTGATGGACAGTTACCCAGATGCCTAATCCATTGTTACTATCACTTTCCCATGGGCTCACGTCTGTCCCACCCAGCTTAAACTCCAGAGTTAAACTCGGGCATACATGTTCAGCTCCCTTCTTCCTATAGACAAGACAAATCCCCAGGGAAAGCTCCAAGAGAACAGAGATTTTCTTGTTGTTTACCTCACCCTAGCACAAACTATTTGAGTGAATGACAAATGGCAAGAAATGTCATCATATACATATATGTATACACACACACACACACACACACAAATACACCAGTAATGGGATAGCCTAGGAGTTGAGTGGCATAAAAATTCTCCACAAAGTAATCATTCAAACACCAAAAAGAAATGAGAGGTAATTATTTACCTCTCAACTGATTTTTGAAAAACTAGAAACAGTAGAAACTGGGACTATTTTCCATTTCCAGAACTTGAGTTCTAACTGTTCTGAGACTGAGAACAGTAACACTGACTACTGTCAGAGCATCCTGTTTTAGACATAAAGAAAGGAATCTTTGTACCCATGGTGCTTACTGAGTTAGGTCTGGCTCTGGGAGAGGAGTGCACAGCAGCTGGTTGAGATACAACCCCATCTGGAGACAGCACTGCCACTGACAGAAGACGTGAGCTGTGTCTAAATCCAATCTTGCACCTGGCTGCATGGACGCCTTCACCCGCTGTAACTCTTCATACAGCACCTTGGCACCACCTGCCCGTGGGTCTTCCTCACCTAGATAAAGAAACCACCGAAAGGCAGCATTTCCCAAGCACTGCATTCGTCTGCACTCTTTGTATATAGCAGCATCAAAGCCCCAAAGACAGTTAGTTTGAAAACTCGTTGCTTTTCTCTTCTGGTTTCATAAATGTCTTATAAAAGCTGAAATATTTACACTAACAGTCTCTTTTCATGACTTTATTCAATCCCAAATTATTTTTCCTTGAAATAAGATCTCTCCTATAGTAGTATGCTACCTGACCTTAAACAAATCTGCATGTAATTCTCTAAGATCAGTGTCTATGAAATAGCACATTAAACACCATTCTCTTCACTGTTTTTATCTGCTCTTTCCTTTCACAGACGCCCCCATGGGGGTAGCACACTTGCTTAAAGACAGCTCATATAGGTTCAGAGTACATTGTTGCCTGTTGTACAGGAGGAAAACTAAAGTATGAATACTTCATTGCTTAACAGAAGGGGCAAGAACTGACAACCTTAGCAGATGCAACTTATGCAGGTTTGTTTGAGCAGAGGTGCACAAAATAATCTTGGGACCAACTTGAAAGTAATAAAAAGGAGGCCCACCTTTCACAATTAGCAGGAAGCAAGGCACTGGGCCTGCCTTGGTGCAGGGTCCATATTTCCTAAAAGAAAACAAACAGACATGCCCCTTCTATAGGACTCATGCAAAATCTTAACGGGCTCATGCTATGGGAGTTTCTGTGTTTATTTAAACAGAACATAGCTCCAAACAGTGTTCTTACAGCCATGAGCCTGACTTGTTTTGATTGTCATATATTAGTGGTCCCTCTTGTCACATTTGAGCTTGGTTATTTGGGATGTTTTGAGTCCATGCTGTTTCATTCTTAATATAGAATACACCCAAGGTAGGACCATCTACAGAACTCTTTCCACGATGTTTTTTCTCTGTCCACACATGGTGTTCATAATCTTTTGAGAAAGTTGCATTAAAGAACTAAAATGTTCCAATACTTCATTCATTACCTCACCCAATATTTTAATGCAGACAAAACTGCCCAGGCTATTTCTCTAATGGAAACAAGTTTTTTTTTTCTTTCTATTATTACTTACATATTAGTTGAAACTTAATATCCTTAAAGAAAGAAAATAATACAAGCAAGAATGCTAAGGTTGGAGTATTGAGAAGTTTCATTTTCTGGGCAAGTGCAAGTAATGTATTCTGCTGCTGCTGCTGCTGCTGCTGCTGCTGCTGCTGCTGCTGCTGCATTGGTGGTGATGGGGCATCAATTACCTCATAGCAGACAGGCAGGCAGTACTAGTACATCTCAGCTCTTTACCTGTGGCCAAACTCCTGGCTCCGAGTTTGGTATATGCAACTGTTAGGAATATTTTTACCTGTGAAGGGCATTTTGGCACCTTCACTTCTAAGTTCTGTAATAGTCAATTGTGTGTGTGTGTGTGTGTGTGTGTGTGTAAATTCTTGAGGATGTACAGTTTATATACAACTTGACAAAACATTCCTGGGTTTCTAGAACCTACCAGGGCAGTTGATAATGGCATGCAAGGGCTCCATCAGCATCCCCAGCAGTAAGGCCTGCAGATGATGGAGCTTTGCCTTGGCCTCTGTGGACTGCAACCAGTAACAAGTGACAGCAATGGGCAACTTCAGCAAAGTAGGGATGGCCTCCAGGACAACCTGTTTGACCTTCAGGGCTTCTAACAGAAGCATCCGCCGCCTAGGCAAGGGGAGCTGAAACATCAAATATTCCGCAAATTAGGGATTTTTTTTTTTTATGGTAGCATTGAAGAGATCTAATTCAGTTATAGAAGTTAATAAATTACATTTGGTTCTTTGAAGGAATGTATCTTCTATGCCCTCTAAATAGCTTTTCTTGTGTTTCTGCCCTGTCTCTCTGTACTGCATATTCAATACACACATCCTTCAGGAAGCTTGTTAGAAATTCAGTTCTGAGGCCCTACCCCTTAATTTTGGTTCAGTAATCTGAGGGGAGCCTAAGAACTTGTAACTGAAGCCCACATACTTTACTATGGGAAACTAAGATCTACATCTGCTCTGCTCTTACGTGCTAGTGGATCTGTTACCACTTTCTCTGATGCCATAACTAAGCATCTCCACAAAATAAATTACAAATACCTCTGGCATGTGGCGGCTCCAGGGTGAGAGATCTACTGAAGTCAGACAGGCCAGTCTTGGTGAAGTCCCATGCTGTGCCTGCAGCACACGGACGGACTCACTTTCCCTACACTTTATAGTAGAAAGTACTTCAAACACAGGCGGAGAAGGAAACAGCCTGGAGCTTTGGGCTGCTCGCTGAATTTTTGAATCTCAAGATGTTGTGAATCATACAGAGCCTTATAGGCCACACTTTGATGAACATTTACGAAAGACTCCTAGTGTCTCTATGCAGTCAGAGAAACACTTTCCCTTCCAGAGGATGAGCCAGTGCCGTACATCCTTAGCACTTAACGGGTGGTTAGTACAGTGACTGAGAGATGAGATACTAGTTTTAGTATATTTCTAGGCTTGTGCATCCATTATTAATCCCAGAACATTCTCATCACCTCCAAAAGCAGCGCTGTTCCTGCAGGTAGTTAATTCCCAGTGCTAAGGGTGCTCCTGATACCCACTTCCAAATCCCTCTGTGCTGTCACTAGTGGGCACACAAGGGGCATTGTGGGTCACATAATTCTTTCTTGTGGAGTGCCAATCTGTTCATTCTAAGAAGCTGAACATTCTTGCTTTTCCCAACTAGATCTTAGTGGCAGCTCCACCTTTTCCACTCCCTAGGAAGTGACGATCACTACCACATGTCCCTTGGGAATCGAACTGGAAGCCAGGAAACAGGCTGCTGACTTTCATACTTGAGTAGGCTCATGCCAATGACCCTGTGAATATGCAAGTGAATATTTAGTTGGTGCTAAAAAACAAACAAAAATCTAGTGGGCACTGCAACTGGCTTTATAAATTCATTTACATTTAATTTGTTTAATTGTGTTATCAAAATAGTTTCATCTGTTATTCTTAGTATATTGACATATTATCAAAATAAAGGCAAGACTGGAATCCATGAGAATATTTTCTTCCTTGAAATGATGACTGATTTGAGTGTTACTTAGAATTAAGCAACAACAAGGTAGGCTAAGGCATGCTTTTAAGGATGGGTTTAAGCAAGTCGCCAGGATGCCACAAGCTTAAAGCCTAAAAAGAGACCTTCATTGATAAAAACAAAACCTTTAGATAGAAGCATCAGTATCAATCCTAATTCAACTCTGAGATAATCTAAGATGCTGTTAGGCCCGTATCAAGTGCCTATATGTACACTCCTTTTACAGTTCAAGTTATATAACTCTGTTCTAGTTGGGATCAATATAGTACAATAACTGCAAAGAAACGGGTTACTGAAGAACACAACACTGAGAATAGCAAATTTAGCGCTACAGGTGCTAGGTTTGCTGTTAGTATTGATACTAACTAGGTGACTAAGAGGTTACCTAGTTCCCTGGAGTTCGTTTTCAAACACAACATTAAGGCATGGTGGGAAACAATGTGTTACATTAAGAGAGACAGTACATATTATAGTGATATTGTTTATGATCTAACAAAGTTTGCCTGAAGATCAGAGTGCAAAGCTAGCCACACCAGTCAGCCATACAGGCCAGGTAGTGGTGGCACACACATTTAATCCTAGCAGCCACACTAGTTAGCCACAGAAGCTGGGCGGTGGTGGCACACACATTTAATCCCAGGATTTGGGAGACAGAGGCAAAGGGATCTCTATTAGTTCAAGGCCACCTTGGACTACTTAAGATTGAATCTGTCTAAACACACAGAGGTGATCCCAGCACTTGGGGTCACACACCTTTAATTCCAGCACTAGAGGAATGTAAGGCGGGATGAGACGGGAACTCACTCTCTTTTTAGTCTGAAGATTTCGTAGAGGTAAGAGCTCGCTAGTAGGTAGCTGCTTTGCTTCTCTGATCTTTCAGCTTGAACCCCACTATCTATCTCTGGGTTTTTGTTAATCATGCTACAACATATAAAAGCAACTTATTATCTATAGATTTTTAAGAATTGTATTAGTTTTACAAACTTACCTCAGTCAATTTGCTCAAGTCAGAATGATTCTTGAGCAGTTGTTTTGCATAAACAACCGATGTTTTGATATTTTTATCAATTCTTTCCACTTCATTGAAAGCTGGAGGCTGAGAAGGCACTGCATTCTGGGAAATACCTTCTGGATGTGATGAGGTATTCAAAAGAAGCCCATAGATGACTTGCCGGATGGGCTGAGCTATTCTGTGGGCATTTGGTCGCTGCATGTTTTCTACCTGTGTGTGAAGAAAGGTCCTCTGAAGCACCAGAGCATCACTGATGAAAGGTGGTAGCTGGCCTTTAGCTAAGGTTACTACTACCCACTCTGGCAAGCCCAGATTCAAAGCGTCTGGACAGACGTAAGTTCCATAGTAGAAGAAGTCCTGCAGCTTCACCTGGGACGGCTGGTACTCTTCCATGGAAGTGCAGAGATGTTCCTTAACATCTTCTCGGCCCTTTCTGGGGAGATGCTTCAGGACATTCTCCAGTGCTTCAGCGGGGTCATCAAAGTGAGACAACCAGTTCAGAAGTCCCAGAACTCGGTGGTATCTCCTCCCCTTAGAACTAAGAGGAAGCCGTGCTTTGCTGATGAGTGTCTCTATGATGGGCAGATTAACGTGGTCGTTTCCACACAGCACCGCAAAGAGAGGTAGGAGAGTCTTGTTCATGTTGCTGAAGTAACGGCAGAATGCATCGAGGGAAAAGCATTTGGCAGGAATATAGTAATCCTGTGTGTTCTTAACAGTGTTCACATTTCTCCACTGAAAACTATTCAGTGGGCAAAACCCACTTCGCAGGTCAAAAATGCAAAAGTCACTATCTGATGATAGCACAGGGCAATTCCAGTGATTGGCAAGTGTCATGATGTCCCGATCTGCTTCCGAGAAGCTCTGAACAAAACACACCTTAAGCCTGATCAAAACCTGTATAAACACTTCTCGGATGAGTAAGGGACACACATTCCCACGCCCGCCGACAGAAAGGGAATGGGCCGCCTGGATCTTCTCTCTAGCTCGATCCTTCAGAGTTGTAAGCTTCTTATCTGAAATGTCACATCCTCCATCTAATACAACATAGGGACAGATATGACAAGCGAACAGTGACTCAAAGAATCTCTGTACAACGTCTGCAAATGAATCATAGTCCCCTCCATACCGGAGTTCCAAGTCTGAGTTGAAGCAAAGTCGATGGAAGAGAGAATAGCCATCGATGATAACTTTTGTGTCCCTCAGTTTCAGATCAGTGAAGAACTCATTACTGTAATCTTCCACGAAACTCATGAGTCCTCTGATGCCCATGATGACTGACAGCTGCCTGGGAAACGAGAAAAAAAAAAACCAATTTCAGTGGACGGTGCTTCCGAAGGCCATTCCTGGTTGCTAATCTCACTGTATCTGGAACCAACCCAGACCCAAGCTGCTGGGTATACTGATAAAGGAATTGTTCTTAATTGGATCACTGGAGGTGGGAAGACCCACCTTTAATCTAGGCCACACCTTCTGGCAGCAGCCTATATAAAGGATACGGACGACAAAGAAAGTTCTTGCTCTTGGCCCACTTGCTCTAACTCTCCCTGGCAAGTTCATTCCTTGCCAACTTCTTCAGCATTCTGGAGGGCACCGGAGAGCAGCTGAGATAGGCAGGCTCGTGGACTGAACAACTACTGCATTCTTGGGCCTTTCGTTGCCACTGCTAGAATAGCTGGGCCACTGACTTTAAGTCACTCTGATAAGCCCTGTGTGTCTGTGTGTGTACACAGATCCTGCCGTCAGTTCTGGTTCTCTAGAGAATCCTGATTAACACAGTGCTCTCAGGGGCACCAGATCATCGCCTCAGTAGAAAATGAGACTTGCTCTTCGGTTAAACTATATTGGCCGTCAGCACGTCTAGCTGAGCATTCACAAGGCACAAACCCAATCATTTCGTGGGGTTTGATCTTTGGTTAATGGTGGAGGCTACTCCTGGCCTCACTGGAACACTATGGTCACACCAACAGGAATTCTATGGATTCTGCTACTGATATTATGTTTCCATTTTATAAGGTGGAGTATCTGTTTGGTGAGGGTCAAGGCAAAAAGTCCTAACCTATAAAAATGACATCCTTATCAATGCCTTAAATCTCAGTGTTGGGCACATAAGGATCCAGTTTTTCTTATGGACCCTTCTTACAGGTCTTGAGTGTGGGGCCATTAGATGCAGTCTGGGGTAAGAAAAAGCAACCGCTTTATGCTTCTAAGACCCCAACTATCCAATTTTAGCTCCAATTATTTACATCAGCTTCTGGCCTATCTCTGGCTAACGACTCATAGGACTGGTTGGTGCTACTGATTTTCCCTCTAGCTTACTGTGGCACTATTACCAGCCTTGCCTTTCTTTAAAATTGTGAAATGTTGTTTCAGTCTTAGAATTATTGCACTTTGATTTTTTTGAGATGCCACGTAAAAATTCATCACCCAGAATTTCTTGGTTTTGGCATCTGCCTACATTTCACCTCACTTCAGATCCACCTCAGTCGACACCTCTGCACTGAACAGTCATTTCTTTCCCGATTTGTCGTGTGGTTTCTGCAAACTCACGACTAATGTGAGCAAATGAGATGACCTTGCATTTGCTCAACAAATGCAAGCCGGATAGGGCAAAGGTGCAAGCCGGGTAGGGCAAAGGTGCGCAAAAGACGTAGGATCTAATTGCTCATACACAGACCTCCTACCCCAAGCCATCTCAGCCCTCGACCCACCTGCTGCTTCCTCCTGGCCCCCCACTTTCTTCATCAGCAGCCCAGGGTGGCCTGGCAGACCCGCACGTGAGTAGAAGACCGCGAGCGGAAACCGGAAGTACCTGGACGTCACTGGGAAGCCTGGCTCAGAGAAGCTGAGGGCGCTGATGGGAGGGAAAGTGTTTTCGGGCCGGTGGCGGTAACTTGGTGTAGGATGAGGTGTTTGTCTCACGAGAGCGACCTCTTCCTCAGGAATTCTCTGCCCGCCTCGCCCCGACTCTTTGCGCCGCCTCATAGGGTCGCACGCGCTTCCGCGGGCCTGGCGGCCCAATCCCGACTTCCCAGCAGCCCCCGCGCCGTCTCCGTGGCGACGGCGTCAAACAACCAGGCCCGCCGAGGCCAGAAGCTTTAGGCTGAGGCGTGGCCGGTCGCTGGTCAGCGACCGGAAAGGTAACAAAAGTGGAGCTCGGGCAGCCGGGCCCCCGCAGCCCCCGGACCCTATTTCCCCTCGGAAGAATAAGCGCTCAGCCCCTCGATATACTTACCTGCTTTGCGAAAATCAGGGTTTATTTGTTGAAGAGACAGGAAGTTGTTCCTTTTACCTCAGGGTTAGCGTTTACCTCTCAGGTCAGATTTAGCAGAACCCGGTCAGGACCACTTCCTAGTGCGTGTTATGTGGGCATAAACCACTCGGTCCCCACCGCGGTCAACACTTGGGTTTTCCTTGGCCTGTCCCAGTGGGATGGGTCGTTTTCCTTAGGAATGGTTAGCACAAAGTGGGTATCTCTCTGCTTTCTCCGAGTTCCCATCCTGCTTTCTCCTCCCCCCCCCCTTTTTTTTTCCTTTGGACCACAGTTGGTTTTCTGAACCCTTCTTTGCTCTCCAAACGTTTACGGATACGATATATTAGCTGTTAGTGAGACACCAGGGATACAGCGATAACATTTGTTCCCATCACCCAAGTTCATCCACCGCCCTAGTTTCAGATCCACGCTGCCCTATATGTACATTATGTGGTTATGAACAGGGAACGAGAGTGACAGAGTTGAGTCTGTGAGATTAGCCTGGAGGGGCTGTTTACA
Organism: Alexandromys fortis; assembly: GCF_014885135.2. Taxonomy (NCBI): domain Eukaryota; kingdom Metazoa; phylum Chordata; class Mammalia; order Rodentia; family Cricetidae; genus Alexandromys; species Alexandromys fortis. The sequence goes on along the minus strand of NW_026067915.1, from coordinate 6,223,333 downwards.
AACTGCCGGGTTTGTCTCCCCATTACAGATAGAAGCTTCAGAACTCCATCTTGCCTTGGGTCCTTCACTAAATTTTAATCTCCTCTCCACAATAAGGAAAATTATTAGTGATCCGAAAGGCTGTGGCTACGCCATACACTTTTCCAAACGGCTTACTTTATCTAGAAATGGACCACTTTTATGGCAATCAAAAAGCAAACAAAGTACCTTTTAGAGGCCTACACTGTAGGTGCTGTAGATTTTCCTAACATTTCCATGAAGAGGGGTATCGCTGTCACTGGAACTGGGTGAAACAGCAGATTAGTATATTCTTTAAAGAAGACAGTATTACAACCGGGCCTTATGCTTCTGTTTTGCAAATTTTCGTGTTTGATTGCTCTGGTAGGTTTTGTGGTAAATGCCAAGCCTAGAGATCATCATTAATAACAGTACTTTTTCTTGATGCTTTAGAATTGTTAAATATATTAACCTAAGGCCAATACATAGTATTCGGCATAAAATCATTTTCATGCAAATTTAAAACAAAGCAAAATTTTCAAGAAAACATTTAACACTTGGATGGAACAAGGGTATGTTCTGTGGAATACCTTCTCATGAAATGGTTCTGCTGTTCATCACTGCCGTAGATTTCAAAGCTCCTTGAGGAATTATGGTTTTACCGATAATACATTCATATTCAGCTACTTTTAAAACGCAGCTTTAGGTTCGAGTTGTATTTTGTTACTTCTAATCCAAGGATATAACTCTGCACCCAGTATAATAAAAACAGAATCAAACTTTGCTTAGGATGAAAGGGAGAAAAAAACCACTCCAAATTAATATTCCTTCACATATCTAGTAATAAACTAAAAAAACTGTGATTTACTTTAGTCTACATGAAAGAAATGCAAAGGAAAGCTGGCTATGCTAATTCCTGGTTTAAACCAGAGTAGACATAGAAGGGACAGATCACCACAAGAAAGTTGATACAATCTGTGCATTAAGGGAAGATATGGTCCTGTGTTTGGATAATCTCTTTACATTGACAGGGAGTATACACATCTCAGAAGTCAGTAAAGTTTTGACTGTAAATCCAGAAAGGCTGTCTTTATAAGAAAGTGCCTTCTAGAGTTTGCAGCATTTTCACCACAACACATACACACACGCTAACTGGTGTGATAACACAAGGTATGGTGCAGGTATCATTTTCAAAAGCTTATACTTTTTTTGTAGGAATCTTATAGCTGCCTTTAGACATGATCTGTGGATTTTCCATATTTCCGGCATCAGTCTCCACTTCCTGCTTGACTCTTTGACCACCAGCTGGGAGGCCTGGCTGTTTCTGTGGATAAACAAGCCAGTTTTAACTTGCTTGGAGCAATGCTGAAATTCCAAGAGACTAAGTGTGCGAGAGGGTGCACAGCCACTTCCAAGTATCCAGCTCCCTTGATTGCAAGAAGATATGTTCTTCAGCAGAAACTTGGCAGTGGAAGTTTTGGAACTGTCTATCTGGTGTCAGACAAGAACGCCAAACAGGGGGAGGAGCTGTAAGTAATAAAATGTTCAAATCTGTGCATAGCCACAGGCTAGGCTGATTTTAGAACATGTCGTCATATCTGCTCTAAAATTGAGCTACACTCCCAGCCCCAGGAAAGATTATAAAAAACAACAATAATAATCACTTCAGATCCAGATAAAGTATTCAGATGACGCAGAGAAGGTGAATAGGGTAGATTATGTAAAAATGACTTTTTGATGCATACCACAGTCTCAGTGGCAATATGTCCCCACTGACCTTGGTCGGGACTTCTCTACTGAGAAAAGCTGAATTCTTCAAGATGATGACTGTTTTTAGAAATGCTACAAAAATGAAAATAAACAATAATTCACATGCCAGATAAATGACTGCTGAAGGAAAGACGGTATTTTCTTTGGCTTCTTTGAAGAGCCCTCCAGAATCAGTAATCAGAAGCTAGAAACTTAAAACGAATGGATCTTCTCATTCAAAATAGTTCACATTAATGGTACCCTTGTCACCTATAATTTTGCTCAGACTCTGTAAACTCTGGAAAATTCTTGATACCATTGCTTGATCCTCTCTTACAGTATCCATTTTGGATTAATCTGTCTTCTATTTGTTGCAGTTTAAAGTTAGTTGGAACTGAAGTTAGGCTGGGATGGTGGTTCAGTTGACAAAATGCTTGTCATGCAAGCTTTGGGCCTGAGTTTGATCCCTAGGAGCCCCATAAAACAAGATAGGTGTGGTGGCATGTATTTATAATCTCTGTGTTGTGGAGTCTGAGACAGATTGGTCCCTGGAGCTAGCTAGCCATCAGCCAAGCAAAATTGCCAAACTCCTGTTTCAGTGAGAGACCTTGTCTCAAAAACAAGGTGATTAGAAATTGAAGAACAATGAAACCTAAAGTTGATTCCTAGTCTCTCTTTCACACACACACACACACACACACACACACACACACACACACACACACAGAGAGAGAGAGAGAGAGAGGGGGGGGGGAGAGGAGAAAGAGAAAGAAAGGGAGGTAACATGGAAGGAATATAAAACAAATGATGTACCCAAGAAGCTCTTTGCTCTGGAAGATCAGCTGTCTGTCCTAGTATGTAGGCGGAGGCTGCTTGTTCATTCCTGGCTGCCGGACCTGAAATAATCACACAGAAACTGTATTAATTGCAATACTGTTTGGTCAATAGCTTAAGCATATTTCTAGCTAGTTCTTACATCTTAAATTAACCCATTTCTATCAATCTGTGAATCACCACGTGTTTGTGGCCTACCAGTAAGGTTTAGTCCAGCGTCTGTCTCCTGCTGCAGCTCCATGGCTTCTCTTTGACTCCGCCCGCTCTCTCCTCCTCTATCGGCTTGGAATTCCCACCTCACTCTACTCTGCACTGCAATAGGCCCAAAGCAGCTTCTTTATTAAACAATGGTATTCACAGCATACAGAGGGGAATCCTACATCACCTCCCCCTTTCTGTCTAAATAAAAAGGAAGGTTTTAACTTTAACATAGTAATATTACATACAACAAAACAGTTATCAACCAAGGTTTACAGTTACAATATTTATATCTACTTTATCTTTTATTATAACTAAGGAAAACTATAATTATTACTGTTCATCAACTCCATGAAAGACTCAAGAAGGATGTAATATTACCAAGTAAACAGGAAGTGCATTGTAAGCAACTCCCAAAACTCTATAATTGATAAAGACATCTTGCTGCCTGGATAGTCACCCAAAGTTCTTCTGTAATATTGAGGCACCCATTTTCAGCCTACAGGCCCATAGTATCTGACAGACTTTTCCATGAAGTAGGAAATTTCAAAGATAGTTCCACCTATATTGGCAGTTTGTCAGTCACTTTCTTCTGTGTACTGCAGAATGTCTGGCAGACTCTGTCATGAAGCGGGACCCTGAAGGGATTGCCTTACCTTCTTTAGGCAACTTCAGCAATCATTTTTCTGTGGGTCCTGAGGGTCCAGTTCATACAGCATACCATCAAACAGTCTAGGCAATAGCAGTTTCCTGCCTAAATGGCTAAGAAACTCCATAAAGAGCCTCTTGGATGCCCATAATCCTCTTGAAGTAGATTGGTGCTGCTAGAACAGATGTGTCTCATTGTCATGTAAAGTCCCAAGTTCTTAAACATTTTCAATGCCATATTCAATTAGTCTTTGAAAGGTTTGAAGAATAACTATTCATCTGAAATATATCTCTGTACATCTAGAAAACCTAACTCACATGACTACAGGTTTGACTATCATAAATGACTATCTATTAATATGTATATCTTAATTATACACTACATTTTTAAAATGAGCTGCACAAACACAATACCTTAAGCAAGAGCAGAAATACATATAACATAATTGACCTTAAATTTGTATCAATAAACCAAGATCCATACCAATGCAAAATATTCCTCTCTAAATCATATCCCCCTTTAAATGTAAACAAGCATTTATAAACAATCAATTAGGGAATTTGGATGTAGTTCTCTCCAAATTGCTTCCTGCTTTTTGTTAGGCTAAGTATTTTGGGGGCTTTATGGAGACCTTTCAGAGTGTCTTGGTTTATCAAACCACATTACTCTGGAAGGAATCCACAGGTTCTCATCCTCTGGAAACAAAAACTGAACTTCTTTTCTAAAGCAACATATTTTTAGACCCAAATTTTGAAGTCAAGATACCTTTAAAATATGTGTGTTGGTTTATCTTAGCAGCCTGTTCAATGAAATGTCCCTCTGTACTTACCTCATCCACAGACAAAAAATTAAAAGAAAACACAATAATATACATAATCGAGATGCTCTCTGTATATTCCATCTTTATGTGGCCTATTTTCCTTTTCTCCTTTAATCTATGATTGTAGTCTGTCTCTTTAAAGACTTTGTTTTTTTTTAAAACAATTTACTTCTTTTTATAACTCTCTATACTCTTTTTTTCTCTCTCCCAAGCCCACATACATTTATCCAACACTGTGACCCACTCAGAGATCTTTTTCATCTGAATCTCTTTTTATTGTGTATCTGTAATGCTTTTATGACCAGAACCACTTTTTAAAATGCTAAGCGGTGTGGCTAGGACTAATGCTGCTTTGTCTTTTGGCTCCACTCAGTCCAACTTGGTGGGGGTCCATTTACTTCCTCTGAGACTGCCAGGTGGAAGCCATCCTTACCACTTCAACCCTGGTAACCAGTTGGCCTATGCTGCTACCAAGTAACTTGCAGCATGCTGCCCACAAGTCCCATTCAAGTGCTCAGCCTCCTAAAGAGCCAGAGTTTGTGCTGCCAAAACCAGGAAGCCACCCATCATTTCTTATGTTGAGTAAGTAACCCTTTTCTTAAAGGAGCTGTGGCATCTCTGCTCACTGCCAGCAAACAGAGCTCATCTGAAAAAAAAAATGTGGCTTCCAAGAAACTGCTAAACTCTTCTTTTGTGCCTAGAATTTCTTTCCAAGCTTTCTCCAGTTTTACTTGGCTGTAGCTGCCCCACATTGGCATACCAGCTAGTGTCTATTTTCGTCTTTAGCAGCCTCTGGTTCTTGCCATTGAATATTTAAGTATGGGTTGAAATCAACATGATAAATGACTTTCTATGTCTTGCTATATTGTAGGAATTATAAAAGTGTTACCAATGGTTTATTTTAAAGATCAACTTTTGAAATTGTCTCCATGTATCACATTTGAACAAGTTGTAGTTTTCTAGAATTTGACATTTCCAGTCAGTCCAGCATGAAGAAGGGTGAAATCTGGTATTTTTCTGGGTTCTTCAAGCATGATTTATACTATATATTTGCTAATTTTCTTGATGCTATAACAACGCACAAAACAACTTGAACAAAGAAGGTTTATTTTGATCCAGGGACTGAGGGAATACTGTCCATCATGATAATGCATAGCAGTGGAAGTGTGAAATAGCTGGTCACATTGTCTCTGCAGTCAGGAAACAGAGCACCACAAAAGCAGTACTCAGCCCTCTCCATTATCTCTTTATTGGGTCCAGAACCACAGCTCATCAGATGATGTTGCTCACATTTGGGGTGGATCTTCCCTCCCCAGTTCAACCCCTCTGGAAACACCTTTCCAGACATGCCTAGAGGTTTGCTGTAAATGGATACTGCTTTTTCGTTTCCTTGTCACACAGACTCAAATAATCATTACAGCACTGCTTGGCCAATAGCCTAGGCATTTAGTAGCTAGCTCTTACATCTTAAATTAACCCATATCTGTTAATCTGCATATTACCACAAGTCTGTGGTCTACCAGAAAGGTACTAATGGCCTTCTCCTTTGGCTGCTACATGGCTTGTCTGTCACTCTACCTTCTGTATGTATGTGTGTNTGTCTGGCTTTACTCTCCTAAGCCATTGGCCAAATCAGCTTTATTTATTATCCAATGAAAGCAGCACATATACAGAAGGACATCCCACATCATCTCTTCTCCTCTGTCTAAATAAAAAGAAAGGTTTTAACTTTAACACAGAAAAATTCATAAGCAAAACAGTTTTCAAGCAAGAATCATAGTTACAATATTTTGTCCATTTGCATTTGGCAAATTAAGGAAAATACTCTATCATCTATCCTATCTTTGTGAGTCTAAAGTTTCATATCTAATTTATCCTTTGTCATAACTAAGGAAAACTGTAACTATAATTATCAGTTTTCAACTCTTTGGAGACCCAAAAAGATATAATATTACCTAAATAAACAAAAAGTGTATTATAAGCAACTTCCAAAACTCTAGAATTGACCACATCTTACTGCCTGGACAGTCACCCAGAGTTTTTCTGTAACATTGGGGCATCCATCTTCAGCCTACAGGCCCATAGTGTCTGGCATAGTGTCTTTTCCATGAAACAGGAAACTTGAAGACCTGTTATGCCTTGTAATGGCAAAGTTCATCAGTTGCTTTCTTCTGTGTCCTGCAGAATATATGACAGTTTGTTCTATGAAGCAGGAACCCTGAAGGACCATTCCATCTTTTGGAAAGTTCAGCAGTCTATTTTCTGTGGGTCCTGCATGTGTCCAGTTCATGCAGCATACCATCAAGCAGCTCAGGCAAGAGCAGTTTCTTGCCCAAATGACTAGCCTTGTCCCATTGAAGGCATATTCTATAACAAGTTTCTTCAGTGCCCATCAACCTCTCTGAAGTAGTTGGTGCTGCTAGAAGCAGACATACCTCACTGTCAAAACTCTAAGTTCTTAAACATTTTAAATGCCATATTCTGTAGGTTTTTGAAAGGTTTGAAAATCATTTCTATCTAACTGAAATATTTCTCTGTATATCTAGAAAACCTAACTAACATGACTACAAGTTTGAATTATTATGACTATCTATTAGTCTGTATTTCTTAATTATACACTATATTTTAAATGAGCTGAATAAACATAATACCTTAAACAAGAGAAAAGAATACATATACACAGTGTAACAAAATTGATGTTAAATTTGTATCAATAGACCAAGATCCATACAAATACAAATTATTCATCTTTATATCATCTCTCCATTTAAATGAAAACAAACATTTATAAACAATCATTTTGAGAATTTGGGCATAGTTTTCTCCAAGTTGCTTTCTGCTGTTTGTTGGGCAAAGTATTTTTAGGGTTCATGTAGATCTTTTGGGGTAGGGTCTTGTTTTATCAAACCACATTAGCCTGGAAGGAACCCACAGATTCTCATCTTCTGTGGAACCAAAAGCAGAACTTCTTTTCCAAAGTATTTATTTTATTATCTTTACTCCTTTAATCTATGATTGTATTCTTTCATCTTTCCCTCTTAAGTCCATGTATATATAGCCAATACTGTGACCCATTTAGAGGTAAGTTTTTTTTTTAAAGTGGGCATGGCTAGGACCAAGTCTCCAGTCCTACCTGTTGGCTCTGTCCTATCCAATATTGCAAAAATACAGTCCACTGCCTTTGTGAACTATGCTTATTGTCTCAGCTCCAGGGACACAGGGGGTCTATGTCACTATTAATCAGCTTTTAGCACTCTGCTCACAAAACCCATTTAAATGCAGGACCTCCTGAAAGAGCTGCAAGCATAAATCTGGAAGCCATTTCTTAAAGAAACCATGCAGTTTTTGCTGCTAATGCTGAGTCAGGAAACCTCTTAAAGGAACCAAGCCTCTGCTTGCCACCAGAAAACAGAGCTTATCTGGAAAAAAATGTTAACACGAAGCTGTGCTTGGCTCCCATTTTTGTGGACCTAGAAGTCCTCCTTTTTTTAAAAAAAAAACTTTTCTAGGTCTTCTGTGGATCCATGCCTCAGAGATGGGTACCATTTTGTAAATGGAGACTGCTTTTTCATTTTCTGGATGCCCAGGCCTGAATAATCACACAGAAATTGTATACTATTTGGCCAATTGTTCATGCTTATTTCTAGGTAGCTCTTGCATCTTAAATTAGCCCATTTCTATTAATCTGTGAATCACCCCGAGGCTGTAGCCTACTGGTAAGTTTCTGGCATTTTTTTCCCTTCAGCAGCTACATGACTTCTCTGTGCAACCTCTTACTCTCTCTATATGTCTTTGTTCAGATTTCCCACCTGGCTTTACTCTGCTAAGCCATAGGCCAAACAGCTTTATTTATTATCCAATAAAAGCATATCAGTATGCCTCCTAGGTAAATTCTAAATTGTCAGGTTGACAATAAAGATTAAGCATTACGTGTTCTTTCTGAAAGGAATTTTCAACTTCAGTCCTAAGGGTGGTCTTCTAGTCACACATAATGGATGCTAACTTTCTGATAACTACTTGATGTAATTATGTTCTAAAAGAGAATGTTGTAGTTTGGCTTATATAATTTTTTTACAATGACCCCTCTCACCCCTGTGCTGTTGGCTTTATATCTTTTGTTTTATGAACAGGGCTACCTCATTGACACTCCTCATTATCCAAAAATTTGGTTTTTAGGGAAGGTGTTGATCTCTGCTTTATGTCCTGGACCACAAATAGAAGGAAGTGATGTTATGACTAGGCAAAAGTGAATGCTTACTAAGAAGATTTCTATAATGTTATGACTGCTGTTTCCTTAGTGGATCAAAGCAGATCTCCCTAATATTAAATATTAAAAAATGGACTTTAACAGCCCCCTGTTCTTAACTTGGATGTAAGACACTTCTTATTGGCTCCTGTGAAATACAGGTTTATGTAATACACTCATATATACAATCAACTTGACAAAATAACTTTTGATCCTCACAACAGAGTCCTGCAGTTCATCATTTTGCCACTTGGGGGCACCGCATCATCATTGACATTTTGTGTATGCTGGGAACTTTAATTACAGTGGAAATGTAAATACCACATTCCTTTAAATTTTTATTGCTCTCCAGATTAGCTGTGGGTTAAAAATAAAGCTGCAGGCATTATGTTTGATTAGTGCATGTTTGGAGAGAATTTTCTTTGGGCACAGATATCTGACATTCCATTTTTAGTTACTATAGTTATAATAAGATTAAACTGTTACATTGAGTAGTGAATCAGAAAGTTGTTTCTTGCATTATGAAATTATGCCTCATAAAATTTAGAAATATATTTTGTTAAGTATTTTCTTTCATAATTATAGATGCTCTGGTAATGGCTGTAATTATGTTCTAAAGAAATATTATAGTTCATAGTTTCAGTTTATATTTTCACTAAGCTGTCAATGCATTTTAAAAAGAAAATTTCCAAGGATTTCTTGATACATATTTTTTTTTCAAGACAGGGTTTCTCTGTAGCTTTGGTGCCTGTCCCGGAACTAGCTCTTGTAGACCAGGCTGGCCTCGAACTCCCAGAGATCCGCCTGCCTCTGCCTCCCAAGTGCTGGGATTAAAGGCGTGTGCCATCACCGTCCAGCATTGATACATAAAATTATGTGTATCTATGGGGTACCATGTGATATTTCAGTATATGTATATATTGTATAATGTTCAAATCAGGATAGGCATACCTCTCTCTAAATATTATCATTTTTTGTGGGAAGACATTAAAATTCTCCACATTGTCATTATGGACAATCATCCTGCAATGAAATGGAACTTATTTCTCCCTCCTTTCATCATCACTGCTAGACCTTCCTAGTCCTCTGCCCTGCCTCTGGCTTTCTTTTCTACCTCTATGAGGTAAACATCTGGATTACACATTTGTGTGAAATCCTGTGGTATTTATCTTTCTGTGTGAGTCTTGTGTTGACAGAGATTTTTGTCCTGCCTGGTCCCACAAGCCATTCAGTTCCAAAGAAACACACAGAGGTCTGCATTAATTATAAACTGGGTAGCCTATTAGCTCAGGCTTCTTATTAACTTAACCCATAATTCTTGTCTGGTTAGCCACGTATCTTCGTACCTTTTATCAGCGAGATGTTCTCATCCTGCTTCCTCTGTGTCTGGATGACAACTGCTGACTGACTCCTCTTCCCAGAATTCTCCTGTTCTCGTCATCCCAGCTATACTTCCTGCCTGGCCACTGGCCAATCAGCATTTTATTAAAATACAAGTGACAGGGTACAAATTATTGTCCCAGAGCAGCATTGGGCTTAGCTTCCAGTTGTGTCCATGATGCTGTATTGACACAATTTGTCCTTTAAGACTGAGTAGTGTTTCATTGTTTATGTGCATATGTATGTATCATACTTTACTTCCTGTCTCGCCAGTTGATGGATGCTCCAGTTGACTCTATTTCTCTGCGATTAGGAATACTGTTTCCGTAAACATGGGGATGCAGATGTCTTTTTGAACCATTTTCCTCTGGTTTTGTGCTTATTGCTGGATCAGAGAATAGTTCTTTTTTTAATTTTCTGAAAAATTTCCACCTTATTTTTCATAAGAGCTGTACTAATTACATGCCTACCTACAGAATATGTTTCTTTTTCTCTGTATCCATGCCATCACCTTTTTCTTCTGTGTTTTTGATAATAACCACACTAAATATAATGAGGAAGTAACTTATTGTGGCTTTAAGTTACATTTTCCTAGTGATTAATGATGCTAAGTACCTTATCATGTATTTGTTGGTGATTTGCTTGTATTCTTTTGATAAATGTCTCTATTTCCCATTGTGTATGTCTGTGGGGGGGATGTTGCATGGTGTTAACATGTGCATGTATGTATACTGTGCATGCCTGTGTATAAGCAAGGAGGACAAAGGAGGACATTGGGTGTCCTGCTCCATCTGTTCACTTTGAGGCAAAATTTCCTTGAGACAGGGTCTCCATTTTAAACCATATTGTTTCATTATTTTTTGCTATCCAGTTTTTAAGTTTCTTATATATTCTAGATATTGACCCTTGGAAAGATGTAAAGGCAAGCACAAAAAAGTTGGGTGGGCTAGCATGTTACTTTGATTTAGTATAGTGAACAGAATTTAATAGAACTTTTCCCTGGACTCAGCACCAGAAACTGAGGCATTAGGAGAGAAGGTCTGCTTCCCCCACCCCACTCATTTCTAGGTTAGAAGAGAGACACAACAAACATACATAAAGTAGCTAGCACTGGTACAGGACAAGTACAAGTGTCTGTATGGTAGGCTGCTCTCAGAGGAGCTGAGTGGCTCTCTTTTAGGTAATTTTAGTCATTATCTTTCTGGTTGTCATCATTACATAAGAGTTATAATATTTTTCCCATAGTCCTGTCCATTCAAATATCAAACATTTTCCCATTAATTATAATATGGTACTTTGACCACTACCAAAATAACATTGTCAGCTTGGCAGTCATGGAAATACTTGATCTTTTCTTCGGTCACTTTTTCCTCATCTCCTATGACTATAGCATGAGCTGAGGACAAGGAGTTAAGGATGAAAAACTCACCAGTCCTCAAAGAAATGTTCTCAAGCACATGCTTCAACCCCAAGGCTCTTACCTCCCTGGAGAGTTCTTGGCTCTGTAGTATGTGATTTTCAAAGTCTGAACAAGCTGATTTCCCACTCAGGCACACAAACCAGAGGAGCTCCAGAACCAGGAGCAGCTGATAGAATGAACTGAAGAGTGACAGAGAGAAGTGATGGTAGGGCTGGAGAGGAAGAGGGCAAAAAGCAAGTCAGCCAAACCAGTCAACCAACCAAGCCCAAACTTGGATATCGGTCCATTTCTCCAGAAGAGGTTTCAGGCATGTGTAGTGCTATAGATGAAAGTTCCTTTCCCACCTGGTCCCACAGCCATTCAGTTCCAAAGAAACACACGAGGCTTTTATTAATTATAAACCAGCTGCACTGTTAGTTTAGGCTTATTATTAGCTAGCTATTACAACTTAGATTAACCCTTAATTATTGTCTATGTTTAGCTGCATGTCTTTATACCTTTTCTCAGTAAGTCATTCTCATCTTGCTTCTTCTGCATCTGGCTAGTAACTGACTCTGTCTTTCTGCTTCCCAGAATTCTCCTAGTCTGGTTGCCCCACCTATACTTCCTGCCTGACTACTGGCCAATCATCATTTTATTAGACCAATATGAATGACAAATCTTTACAGTGTATAGGAGCATTATTCCACGGCAGTCTTGCTGTGAGATACAATCATCTTCTGGCATGGACTTGAAGGAACCTAGGTCTTTGAAGAACAGAACATATTTGAATCACTCTCTGGAATCCAGGCCTCAGCTACTCATCTTGTATACCAAGATGTCCCATGTTCAGTGTTGGTGAGGTAGTTCTGGTGTAAGCCATGACAAGGGAAGTTTGGAACTTTGATTCTAATTGAGCTCAAAGCTTATATCGAGTAGTGCCTGTCTTCCATGTTTCCTGGTGTCAGTTTTGGGAAATCCTGAATATTCAATCCGAAGTGAAAATACTTCTAAACAAAGTCAGTGGGATAATTTGACAGTTACTTGTTTATACCAGGCAGATAGTGTCTTCATCGTAACGTGAAACTTCACTCACAGGCACTATTTTTGTGAACATTCTCAGTGTCTCTATCTTATGATGTCTTTAGGGCTCCCCCTTTCTGATACTGAATGCAGTGTGTATGTATTTTATGAGAAGTGCAGATGTGGCTACAAAAGCAGGAGAATAATCTGCACAACTTTTGGTCTTTTACTGTATGGATTAGCAAGTAAGAAAACATGATCTTGCCTAAGAGATGAGTGGCAAAGGAGACTGACTCTTCCGTGAGAACTTCATGTGGTTTGGCAGCTTTCTATTATGTCCAATATTAGGGGAAGAACTCACAAAAAATTAAAAGGAAAACATGCATATACACACACACAAACACACACACACACAAACAAACACACCAAAAACCTAGTTAACACATCATATTGGTAACTATTTACTGGTTACCAAATGCTCAAGAAATTGGAGTACAGAGGAGTGTTTCTTTTAACTCTGGCTGAACAGAAGACTCGCTTTTCAAAAGTATAGATGCTTGAACCTTGCAGTAGATGCTGCCTGGCCTGGGGTCTGACATGGGCCTCTGAGTTCCTGAGCACTTACAGGTGATTTGAGTGTACATCCAGTATCAAGAGTGTCCGGTCTGGTGGGAGCTGAAAACAGTGATTTTATAACCAGAAGGAAAAAGCTGGGGCACCTACAACTCTGGGGGATTAAAAGTTTTGGTTGCTGTCACATAACACAGATCTGTCTAAGCTTGCAGGCTCAGATGTGGAGCAAGGCTTCCTGGAAAGGATTATTTCATGTGAGGCCTGAAGGATTTGCTAGGAGTTAATTTTCATGCATTATTGGGTATCAGATTTGTGAAGAAGGCTTATAGAAAATACATGGCTGGCTCCTTCATCCTCCAAGGCTTCTGACTGAGCAGATCTGGTGGGAGGGCTCAAGAATGAGCAATGCTGGGGCCACCCTGGTTTTGAGAGGAGTGCACTTTAAGGCGCACTGAACTCTGCACAGCTGTGGAGGAATGATTCCGTTCCATGCACGAGACCCTAAAATGGGGCAGGGGTTCAGTGTATCTAGCTGCATCATTTTTAAAGCAGTAAGATTTAAGTGTTTTCCCAGGTTGCTGACTACTGTGTAAAAGCATCATTTCAGGAGCTGGAGAGAGGGCTCAGCAGTTAAGAACACTGGCTGCTCTTCCAGAGGACCCAGGCTTGAACCCCAGCACCCACATGATGGCTCACAAATGTCTGTAACTCCAGTTTCAGGCTGTCTGATGTCCTTTTGTGGCCTTTTGAGGGTACCAGGCACATAGGTGGTGCACATACATGCAGGCAAAATACCCTATCTTAAATTCCTACATAGTGATTTACCGTGCTGATTTCTATCATGCAAGCCCCCTGGCTGCACATCCAGCTTCTCTTCTTTACGACTGTTAGCTGGAGCTGCTTAAGTGCTTGGAGAGGGTGCATTGGCCTCCTCCAGCACACCCTTTCTGCAGTGCATAACTTCAGGCTAATGGGAAACTGCTGCAGTCACTGGAAAGTCAAAGGCACTCTGCATCGTTCACTGGATGTATTTGAGAATCAGATATAAATTATGACTCTATTTGCCAAGGGGCTCAGTTGTAATTAGAAATAAAGCACTTCATTTGTTTTCAAGTTTATTTATGACATGTTAAGAAATGGAGAAAACAGGTTCAAATTGTTAGGAGTGAACCAGGACACCCTCCTTTCTCTGTATTATAAGGCTTCACTGTTCATAAAAAGGACATTATTCTCAAAGGATTAATAATTTGAGGTTAGTAGCTCAATATCACCAAATCCAATTTTAAGTGGATATTCTTTCTTGAATACATAGGTTTTGTAATACAATAAGACAATTTGCTTTTTAAATGTATTTTATTAATTATCAAAGAGGTCCATGCAATGTATTTTGATCATATTCACCCCACGTTCCTTCCCTTCTCTTCTCCCAGGTCCACCCTTACTTTCTTACCCCCTCTCTCTTTAGAAATAACCCACCAAGAGTCCAGTTTATGCTGCTCAGATACTCATGGGTGTGCAGCCCATATACTGGAATGGGGTCAGGCAGCCAGGACTCAGCACCCTCTACAAAACTGACTCTTCCTTCTCTGGAAGCCATTACCTGTCTATGGTTCTTCAGTTAGGAGTGGGGGCTCATGAGCGCCCCAGGCTAGCATGTTGGCTGGCTCCATCTTGTTCAGGTCTTCTGCAGGTGACCACAGCTCATGAGGGCTGCAGTACTGCCATCTCTAGCAGACACTGTTTTACTCTGGTTCTCCTCAACTTTTGACTCTTAAAATCTTTCCACCCCAACCTCCATGATGGTCCCTGAGCCTCTGCCCAGGATGTGCTAGAAATGTCGCATTCCTAACTGAATATCCCACTGGCACTTTTTCTCTGTGCTTTGACTAGTTGTGAGTTTCCGTGTTACCCACTGTTCATTCCACAGAGAATCTTTTCTGATGCGTTCTGAGTGCTGCACTCTTCTGTGGGCACTGAGATAAAAACGAAGAGGGCAGTTTAAGCCGTGGGTTATTGGTCAGACTTATAGTGCCCGGCATGAAATTCCTCCTGTGGAGTGGGTCAGAAAGCAGTGTTGTCTTTAAAGCTTGGGGACCACTGTTGCATCATGGGCATGTCTTGCCAGGTCTTTATTGTATAGCTTGCTCTGTTCAGAGCTCTGTAAGGCTATTGTGAATGTTTTCTCCATTAGTGCCCTGCATAGCACCATTGGATACTTGGAAGCTAGCCACCAAGGAGGAAGTTCCCTGGTCAGTACCAGCTTGACTTTTTCATGTTCCATGGCTAGAGTGTGCTGTGTCTTCAGCACTGTGGTCTTACCATCAGGTTCTGTTGGATATCCAGGAGCAATGGCAATTGCTCTCCAGAACACACCTGACCAATAACTTCAGGGAAGGTATCCCACACCTAGCACTGGGCTTTTTATTTGGCAACCTTTGATTTTTAGGGAGAACATACTCTTGTTATGTTAACTCCAATTAAACTCTTCTTACACACGCACACACACACAAAGTATATATGAACTTTATAAGTCACTACTATGGAAATCGGTGTTCGGTTCCTTAAAAAACTAGAAAAACATGAGTTCGAGGCCAGCCTGGTCTACAAGAGCTAGTTCCAGGACAGGAACCAAAAAGCTACGGAGAAACCCTGTCTCGAAAAATCCAAAAAAAAAAAAAAAAAACCCTAGAAAAACAGCTGCCATACAAGGCAGTTATACCAATCCTGGGCATGTAACAAAGGAGTCTGTTCTCTACTACAGAGACACATGTGCATCCACTTTCATTCTGGCTCCATTCACAATAACTGAGACGTAGACACAGCCTAAGTGCCCATCCACTGTTGCATGGACGATGAAAATGTAGTATTCGTATACAGTGGGATTTTATTCAGCTGTGAAGGAAAAAGAATTTGTGGAATTTTTAGGTAAATGGACAGAGCTGGAAAACATTATTATGAAATAATTCAGACCCAGAAAGAGAAACATCGCATGTTCTCACTCATATCTTTTTAATTCATTTTTACATAACAACCACAGTTCCCCTTCCCTCCCCTCCCCCACAAACCACCATCCACTCCTTAGAGAGGGTAAGATATCCACAGGTAGAGTCAGCTAAGCCTGGTCTATCCAGTTGAGTCTTACTCAGATCTTAGCGTTAAAGCTGTAGCCCTCTGTGTTTAAAGGATCCAGGGAACTAGAAGACACCGTTGGTGACAAGTGGGGATAGTAGAATGGAGGTGATGTAAAGCGGACAGAGGGGTTAAAGGAAAGGGAGGTTTAAATGGAGAAAGGGACCGGAGGGTAGGGCAGAGGGTGGGGTGAGAGAGGAGATAACCAAGTTAAATTTCAGCAACTCAGCTGTGAGCTGTTTAATAGTGAGCAGCCCTCAGCAAAGCGGGTGTTTATGTATGGCACCCACTAACACTACTTAATGCATCTTTCCGTCAAAATTACTCAATCATCTTAACATGTGCTTACTGTTTTTGAGTCATTCTAAGAAAGCGTCAGTGGGTTTAATGGCTCAACTTTGAGCTCATTCCATATACCTTATTGAAGCTATGATTTTTATATTATGGTCAATTCTCTGCAGTGGGGATCTGTAACGGAAGACTGAGGTTGATGAGTGGGCTGAGCTGATTTAATAGTCGTTTATGGAATGGAGAACTATGACAGCAAATTAGAGGGACCCAGGATTTCTTTCCATATTGTCTTGCTAGATATCAAAACAGTTTCTTCAGTTTTATTTTATAGTGATCATTTTTCAAAAACATCAGTCTTGTCTTCTATGATAAATGATAAAGTGAAAATGTACCAAAATTGTCTTTAAAATAGTGGCGTTCTTGAAGTTTTGTCCATGGGTAATCTAGGCTTGAATGTGGCCTCATTTGGTCTTTCCCCGTTCCCTGCCTGTAAAAGGCTCAGAACTGCACTGTGGCCATCTTGCAGTGTGGGGAGATTGGGATGGGGTGAACAAGAGAAGAAAATGCGAAGTCAGACAGTTGTTTTCACTTATTCCAACCCTGGTAAAGAAGCCATATTGTGAGATAGGGGACTTTCCTCAGCTCCACTGCACATCCGGGATAGAAGAAACCGTGTACCTTTCTGAGCTGCACATCCCAGGATAGAAGAAACCGTGTACCTTTCTGAGCTGCACATCCCGGGATAGAAGAAACCATATACCTTTCTGATCTGCACATCCCAAGGTAGAAGAAACCATGTCCCTTTCCTCCTGCTTTCATGGACCAGTGATGGCTATGTACAAAATATTGTAGTGTGACGAGGATGCAGGGAAACTCTGGGTTTCTTTTTGCCCATAGCAGGAGGCCAGAGAAGCTTGGTTGGAGACAACACTCAAGCATTATTTTCTTTTTTTTTTTTTAAGCATTATTTTCATTAACAAAATAAGGTTACTGTTATGAAAAAGAAAGCAAGTGATTGTTAAGGCAGCCACTCAGGTCAGTGCTGACAGTAAAAGAGTGCCTTCGAATTACTCTAGAGGATTGAGAGTTCAGACTTCAAACCCCTCTGCCGTCGGCCTCGCAGGCTGCTCTGCTTGTCTTGTGAATATTTGAAGAGGGAAGCTGATAGCTCTGCCAATGCTAAATGTCCCCTGAAGGAAATTAGAAATATCCACTTAAATATATAAGATGGCGGAGGGCTGGGCAGATTGCTCAGTCAGTAAAATACTTGTCGTGTAAGCATAAGAAACTAAGTTTGATTCCCCAAATCCTCTAAGTATGCTGAGCACAGTTGCCTCATGTCACCCCAGAGTGGGGAGGCAGAGACAGGCAGATTCCTGGGGTGCACTGGCCAACCAGTCTGGCTTGATAGAGGAGCCTCAGGCTAAGGAGAGACCTTGTCTCGAAAGAGGGTGGACAGCTTTACTGAGAAAGACAGCTGAGGTTGCTCTTTGGTCCTTACATACATGTGCATACATCTGCGTATGCACCTTACTATAAACAGAAACAGAAACACAAGATCAAACATGGCACTAAAAGCTTCTTGCTTAGCATTCTCCAAGCTTAGCTGTTTTTAAAGAGTGGTTTGTGAATGTTACATGGGAAGTAAACATCATTGGTATTAAAGATTCTAAAAGTAGTCTGTGTCCTCTACTTATTCTCCACTGCAAGTGTTCCTACAGTATTGAAAACGAGCACTTAATATTTACTATGTGACCTTTAGTGGTTGTTTGTACATAGCCTACTAAGAACACAGTGGCTTCTTACTCCTCAGCTGCCCTTTCAAACCCTGTTATCAATACTCACAAATATGAAAAACTAATTGTGAACCTTTGATGTACTTCAGAACACACTGAGAACTGTATTTAGGTGGTTATGTGAAAAACTCAAAGTTTTAGTTGTTAAAGAGCAAATCCTAGAGGTCAAAGTTGAATCTAATTGATACAGTGAAAGGCTAACAGGCATGAAGTCCTGAGTTCGAATCCCAGCACTGCATAAGCTAGATATGGTGGTGCGTACCTGTAATCTGTAGAAGTTAGCTCGATTCAGGAAATAACCAGCCTAGTTAAAAGATAAACAGTTATATTTTTATTTATTATAAGGGGAAAACTCACGAAATCGGAACAAGAAGTCCAAACTCAGCTGTGGAAACCACAGAGAGAGCACCTGGGTCGTGCACCAGTTTTTTCTCCAGGTGCCAGAAAGCCACACCCTAACTTGGTCCCACCTCATGAAGATAATTAGTTAAGAAAGCTTCCTCGTCAGTAATCCCAGCATTTGGGAGGTTGAGGCAGGAATATGGGAGTTCCAGGTCATTCTTAGCTACATAATTAGTTTGAGGTCAGCCTGGGATCTTGACACCCTGTCTTTGGGGGCAGGCTATGGGGAGGTTAAATTGTGTGTATGAGAAAACTTTAGGGCTAATTGGATATTCTGTTACTATGACTCTGGAGATGTTACAACAAACTCCCTAAAACCACACACTTAACATATGGATCATGTGCATTTGTAGGACATGTGCTAGCTCTACCATAATATTTACCTTTTGAAAATCCAAGCTCCAACACCTGAGACCTTCGAGACCGTTCAACTGGTTAAATTTACATGGATAGTTTGCCAGTTTTGAGCGTTATGAAATTTAATAGTTTAGAGTGGTCTTTAACCTCAAGGTCATTCTAATTAATCTTACTGTTTCTAATTTAGAGAAAATTATAGAGTTTGCTTTATTTGACCTTTATTGAGCGTGTGGGAAAGGAAGGTTGTAACATAGCAACATTTATCACATGTAACCTGAGTTTTGAAGAGTGGAGAGTTGGGAATATTGAGTCTCTTATCAGAACATATTTGGAAGGAGCTTTTCTTAGCTTTGCCCACATGCGCTAGTCACTTAGCATTTTAATTAAACTTTGGCCCATGTTTCTTCTTTCTCATTAGTTTCTTTTTTTTATTCATTTATTAAAGATTTCTGTCTCTTCCCCACCACCGCCTCCCATTTCCCTCTCCCTCCCCCAATAGGAACCCTGATATTGCTCTCATTAGTTTCTTATGCAGAAATCCGTTTAAACCGGATCACTTAGCTCTCTCCCTGCTTCCCCAGATGTGGGGCCCAGCTGCCCTTGCTCTTTCCTCTCAGTGTCTTCCATCTCCTGGGCCGCCTACAAATGCACGTGCTGGGAGTTTAAAAACAAAACTGCTGCTTCACGTTTTATAATATTTGATTTGCTATTTAGTGATCAAGTGCTTTTGATTGGTATTGCTGTTTAGAGATGTCAGTGCTGTGATTGCTGTACTTCGGTGAGTAGCATTATTTCCAGAGTTGTTTTAAGATGGAGAATTGTGAAATCACAGCGGGCAGGTGGTTCCATGGGGGGAGTGCTCCCTTTGCAAATGTGAGGGTCTGAGTTTGGATCCCCAACACCCAGGTCAAAAGCTGGACTTTTCAGCCTGTGCCTATAATCTGTAGGTGGAGGCAGAAGGGTGGGGGAAGGGTGTCACTGGCTAAGGAATGAGCTCCAGGTTCAGTGAGAGGCCCTGCCTCAGTGATGACCTCTGGGCTCTGCACGTGCAGGCACAGATGAGTGTACCCACATGTGCAAGGACACACACACACACACACACACAGCTCCTCAACTAGCCTGGCTTACCCAGCAGTGAAATAGATTTTATTGCTAACAAAGCAGAAAGGCAAGGACTGTCACCCTCAGGTTGTCCCTCCCCCTGTCTCTGTCTCTGTCTGTTATCTCTCTCTCTCTCTCTCTCTCTCTCTCTGTGTGTGTGTGTGTGTGTGTGTATGTACTTGTATGAGTCCTGGTCTGCATCTTGATTCTGTAGGTTTTCACTTTACCACGGGTTCCATTGGCAAAGCTGTACTTCGCATACCAGATCCGGTGTGGGGGTGGAGGGATTGGGGCTAATATTTCCATACCACACATGGACAGGCACTAGAAGTACCCAGTGGGAACTCCTACTTCATGAAAATTCAAAAGGTGTTCATATGGCTCCTCCCTGAGAGGCTCACAATGAGGGGCATTAACTATAGCTGCCCGCACCGCAGCAGCATGGGCTTTTGCCAACGTGTCCCCTTGGCAACTGCCTTTGGCTCCTCTTAAGCCATTAACCAGGCTCCCCCAGGATTCCTTGGAAACTGTGTGCCTGCCTGAATAATTGATCATATGGTAATCAATTATTCATAACTCATTATTACAACCGAACTAAAACCTAAAGGTGGAATCGTTCTGCTACTTATGACTATCCAAGAGATCATCAGGAGACCACGGTGGAGGTGAAGTCCTTGCCATCCCCTCTGCCTGTTTATTCCTCTGAAGGGATTCCAAAGAGAACAGCCTGCGAGAGAGAATCAGAATTCATGAAAGTGACAGCCACCTCCCCGCTGCTCCTCACGCTGTTTGTCTTTTGAATTCTGGCCTCATTTACACCTACAAATAAAATCTCAGTTTGAGGGAATGTAGAAGACATTTATAGCTCTCTTGGTTTATGAAATCATTTTCAGGAAGTCCACAGAGATATAAAAGTTGCCTGTAGGCTGTCTTTTCTGAGGTAAACTAATAATGGGTTTTATCATAACATTTTCATGCATGTATACAATATATTTTGGTCATATTCAGCCCTCTTCACTCTGTCTTCTCCTCCTAGTCCTGTTGGTTCTCTACTCTTTCAATTTGTTCCCCTTCTATGTTCATATTTTTATGACCCAGTCCATTTCATCAGAGTTCCCCGTGAGCATCTGTGTGACAGGTTATTTCAGGAGCATGATAGGCCCCTCCCCTAGTGGCTACACCAGTGAAGGAAGTATCTCTGTCCAGGAGTGACTGTGAACTGCATCTAGATCTTGGGGGAGGTGGGGCATGTAAGCCCCTCCCCACTCCATGACAGTATGTTACCTAGGCCTGTCTTGTGTAGTTCTTAAGCAGGTAATCACAGCGCATCTGAGCTCAATGCTAGACTGGTTTAAAGTGGGCCGAATACACACTAGACCATATATAGTGTTTCAGAACTCACCACTTATGAGTTTTGCTATTATAAAAGTACACATGTGAATATGCCATGAAGCAGAGTAAAGTTTCCGTGGTTTTTAAATTTAATTTTAGTATGTTATACATCTGCATGGTTCATATAAAAAGGCGAATTTTAAAAGTCTCTTATACTTGTCCTCCCACATAGAACCATTATTCTCACACCGCTCCCTCCCCCCTCCCCGCCCCCCATAGAACCATTACTGGGAATTTCCTGGGCTGGAAAGATGGCTCAGTGGATAAATGCTTGAAACATTTAAGTGTGAGGCCCAGAGTTTTGATCTACGGAGCCCCGATTCAGTAGTAGTGCAAGATCCTCAGCTAGCCTGGCTTACCCTGCAGTGAATGAGATCCTATCTCAAACAGGGTAGAAAGGCAAGGACTGACTGCCTGAGGGTGCCCCTTCTGTCTGTCTGTCTGTCTGTCTGTCTGTCTGTCTGTCTCTCTCTCTCTCTCTCTCTCACACACACACACACACACACAGTACACACCTGTTATTGTAGTACTTAGGAGTCTGGGGCAGGTAGACTGTTAGGTACAGACCAGCTGGGGCTGTATCATAGCGTGTCTCAAAAACTAAGCAAAACTCAAACCAATTCCATTAAACAAAAAGGAATTTCTGAATATAGATGCTCCTAGAACTGATGTATATACATACACAAATAGCTTCAGAATATTGAGTCTTATTTTCTCCTTTCCCCCATGATAAATTCTTGCATATTACATATTGTGTTTGATGCTTTTTAGTCTGTAAAAAAATCTAGAATGCATTTCCATATTTGTATATGGGAACTGTAGGGAATAGCCCAGCCCTTTAGAGGGCGTGTTCACCTTGGGCTAATGTTTACATATTAATCTGGCTAGCATGAGCCCCGCTGCTCTCTCTCTCTCTCTCTTTTTTTTTTTCTGTATTTCCTGCTCATCGCTGGATCCCTGGTGTTGTAAGCTATCCCTTCATTAAAATTTGCTGTTTCATATTAAGCTAGCCTGGTTATTACGCCCGATACAGGGAACACCTTCTCCTTTTTTTTTCTTGTTAGCAGCTCAATAGTATGTTCCATGGTAAGCTCGTAGAATATAACTATTTTTCTATTGCTGTCATTTGGATTGCTTTAATTCTTTTGTTTTTGCAAGCACTGCCACAGTGAACAAGCCTGGATATTTGTCATTTCACAAATATGTCACTGTTTCTTGCTTGGATTCTTAAGACAAAACATGAGATTTGGGGGACATGCCCTGCCAGTCCTATTCCAGGGGGACAAGCCAATCCTCTGCTGTTTGGGGTGTTTTGCTTTGAGAAGCCCTGCTAGCGACGGTTCCTGAGTTTTCTGCGGGATGACTGCTGACTCTCTTAAATGACTCCACTTTGGAGGGAGGGTGACAGCAGCCACTTTGCCATCCTGTTTTCCTGGTTATCTAAGAAAAGGTGTGAGTGTGGTGGCACTTTATCTGTAAGCAGAGACCTTGTAAAATGGCCTCTCTTTCTTGCAGACATTCGATACACCGTGACATTTAGAGCTGTTTCCATAACAAGCTCAGGGCCCCATCACTTTAAACCCTAGTGCACCCAACACTGAACTTTGGAAATTGCTAGTTAAGTTTCTGTATTAAAAAAAGGGTTTCATGCAAAACACATTTGTAAAACACTGGGTTCCACAGAATTAGAGCAGACTTCTTCCCAAAGGACTCTGGGTACTTAGATCTACTGAGGCAGGCTGCGGCTCAAAGACCTGGACAGATCCCATGGCAGTACCCCAACTTGTTCCTCCCACCGCAGGCTTTATTAACACTGGTAAACTGAGGAGCCAAGTTGGGGATGGCATGGTGAAATAAGAAGTTATAAGCACACATAATGTTGCTAAAGGAAGGCACAGAAGTCAGAATGCAAGTCCCCGTTTGAAAGCTGGCCATGACGAACAGCAGATGGTGGTAATGCGACATGCACATCAGCTGTTATGACACGACAGTATTTCTAATGGCAGCATTAGTTCCAGGTCCAACATGGCTTTATTTAATTAAGGTCTACCAATCCTTTAGTTTTGCTGATTAAGTAAATAAAGGCTAAATACGGCTCATTAACATACTCTAGGAAAAGAACAGATCCGCTGAGAAATAAGCTTGGAAAAATCTTTGTATCTTCACAGAGCATTTCCTGTGGGATGGGATAGATTTGTGTGGTCATGCCCTTGGTGTATTGGCTGGGCCTTCCTACCTTACATGTACACACAGATGTATGTGTGCTCTCTTTCTCTGGAAAGAAAACCTGAAGTCTCCACTGCCCATAGAAGGACGGAGAGCAGTCGCAATCATTCCGGAAGCTGCTAGTTGGTGCTGTTAGGGCCACTCTGTGATCTCAGTGATGAAACAATTATGTCAGTTAAAATGACACTTCGCTGAGAACACGACAAGCCAGCGGCGTGAGACAGGTGTGGCCTCTTAGATGCTGAGAGGCGTGCGTCTCATTTCCATTCTTTTTTCATAAAAACTGCGACAGGACAATGAAATATTTGATACACTTTAAATATTTACATTGAATAAGATGAAGACAAAAATACAATAAAATTTGAGTATACTATTAATAAGAGAATTACAGGATTACTATGAATTTTAATTCACAGTATGTCAAGGCCAGAAATGGGGCACCCGTTTGAGCATGTGTGGTGAAGAGCTTTCCAGGCCGTCAGTGTGTCTATGATAGAGGTGTGTCCTGGATTATAGGTCTTGTTAAGAATGAACATTCAGGGCATAGTGACTCAGAAGGTAAAGACACTTTCCGCCAAGCTCACTACCTACTTTAATCCCCAGAACCTGCGCAGTGGAATGAGAGAACTAACTGACCCCTGCAAGTTATACTCTGACTTCCACATGAGCACCATACCACACCCCCACCTATGCCCACATGCACACTATGGATTAATAAATGTAGTAATACTAGAAGAGTAGCATTTGGGGCTGGGGATATGTATGGTTTGGTTCCCAGAACCCATGCAATAAGAAGCCAGGCGGATTGAAGGCAGAGATATGTGGATCTTTAGGGTTCACTGGCCAGCCAGTTTTAAATTGGTATAGCCAAATTGGTACAATCCAAACTCAGTGAGAGACACCATCTCAAAAACTAGGTGGAGAGAGATTAAAGAAGACTCCTGATGACCTCTGTCCTTACACACACACACACACACACACACACAAAGAGAGAGAGAGAGAGAGAAAGAGAGAGAGAGGAGAGAGAGAGAGAGGAGAGAGAGAGAGACAGGAGATGAGCATCTGAAGCCGTAAGTCTGCATCCCTGAGCGAGACTCTTGGCTACTTCTGAGGTGAATCTTGGAGTCTTGGTGTAGACTGATGAGCCTAGAGAGCTGCAGATGGCTCCTCTCCCAGGAAAGGTGGTCTGGAGCTACTGGTAGACAAGAAATTTCTAGAAATGGCCTGGGGGTGTAATGATTTACACAAACGGGTGTCCCCTAATGTGTAAAACCACTACCCTTCAAGGGTACACTTTTCCTGCCTGTCCTCTGCTCCTTGATCCAGGAGTGCGCTTTCTTACCCCTACTTTCTATCAGGCAGGGACGATGTTTCCCCGTAGGTACATCATCTGTGAATTATTGACTGTGCACATGGATGTGTGTGTGTGTGTCTGTATGTGTGTGTACATGTATACTCATGTGTGCCGTGATGTATGTATGGAGGCCAAAGGACAGGAGTAATTCTCTCTTCCCATTGTGGGAGATGGCTAGGACTGAACTCAGGTCATCAACTTGGTGGCAATGCCTCCGCTCACTGAGCCCTCTCACTGGTAGCTGATAAACTGCCCTCCACACACTGGCCACACCACCTCACCTCTTTGGAAAGGAGGGTCCTGATGGCTTGCTGCTCCTCAAGTGAAAGGAAATCGCCCCTTTGAACTTATCTCTCCCGGTTATACATTAAAAATAAAGAAATACGAAGAACTTCTCTCCGCCAGCTGCTTACTGCAGAGGAGACCGTTGGCTAGTACCAAGTGAGGAAACAGCATTTACGGCAAGGAACATTTAGTGTGACTATCGTTCTTCAGTCCTGGCTGGGCTGATGGCAGTGGCAGCCACTGTCCTAGGCAGTGCTCTCTACAGTGTTTGAGGCACAGGACATTCTGGTGGGATAGTAGAAGGTGATGGACCATATATAGAGCTATGCAATACTGAAATATTAGTTAGTGCTATAGATGAAAATGAAAGTCTTCAAAAAAATAATCCCAGCACTTGGGAGGCAGACGTAGGTGGATCTCTATGAGTTCAAGGCCAGCCTGGTCTACAAGAGCTAGTTTCAGGACAGGCTCCAAAGCTACAGAGAAACCCTGTCCTGAACCCCCCCCCCCCAAAAAAAAAAGAAAGAAAGTCTTACGTGCTTGGTATGAGTCTTTGGCAGATTATATGAGTCAATAGTCACTACTAATGATCTTATATGGTAATAAGAAGGTGAAGACTCTCCCCTTCATACTGAGGACTCTGGTGTTTTCTCTGGACATCACGTATCTTGGTTTTTTACAAATAAAATCTACTGACTCACCTCTCTGTACGAGTCCAGAAAGCCGCCCCCACAGCCCCTCAAAAGACTCTCAGGAGAATTTAGACAAAAGAGGGAAATGGACTGTAATTTAAGATCCTGAGCTATCTCCTAAGTCAGTCCCTGTTTGTCTACCGGTCTTCACAGAGATCATCTGGAAGGCAGAGGTATGCCACAAGAGGGGCTGGGCACAGATGGAGGGCGCGCTGGGGAACAACTATTCTCCCTGGCCCCTCTTGTGTTCTCTTCCCTCCCTTAAGTCTTAATGGAATCCAGGGCCCTTTGTCTGTAGGCAAACACTATACATCATATATCATCCCTAAACTGAGGTTTCCTCGGTCTAATTGTGGGCTTGGCCACTAAATGTCAAAAATAAAATCTGTATCTAAGAATGAATATTGAATTTCTTTTTTTCTCATTTTTATGACTGAATTTTATCCATTCTCTTACAATATGGGGTGCATAAAGTAACACTCCACAAAGCTTATACTTTTAATCCCAGAAATTATGCATTTTACTCTATTCTGTATTAACAATAGTATATTTTTTTTCTTTTAACAAAAAGTACTTTAATGATAACATTTTGTTTTCTTGAGACTAGGTTTATCTGTGCAGTTATTCTGGAATTCACTCTGTAGACCAGGCTGGCCTCAAACTCACAGAGATCTGCCTGCTGCTGCCTCCCAAGTGCTGGGATTAAATGCATGTATCACCACACCCAACAAAATGTTTTTTAAATACCCAGGACTGAGGTTGCTGCTCAGTGAGAAATGATTGCATAGCATGTACACGTCCTCTCAATGACCGACCAGCAGCACAAATCTAAATAGAAACCCAAACCGAACCTACCAAGTAACCCCCTCAGCATGCTGACCTCTGAGCACCGCGTGACCCTCAGCACGCTGACCTCTGAGCACCACGTGACCCTCAGCACGCTGACCTCTGAGCACCGCGTGACCCTCAGCACGCTGACTTGTGAATGCCTGACTAACAGTGAAGATCCGTTTCCAAATTCTCATAGTGAAAGTCATCATTTTTTATTTAGAACCATAGACATTTTTAATATTAATAGAATAGATGGAAAAGGAAATCTGTGTTTAAATGTACACACACACACACACTGTTTCAAAGCAAGACTGTTGGTCACATGCAATCACCACCAAAGGAGATGGGACGTACCCAGTGTGTTTAATGTAGAACGTAAAGCACAGCTGAATAGCTCAGGTTTTAGTCCTAGAAAATGTGATTTTTGTGAAAACTTCCATCTAGACATGCCACCACAGTTACTCTTTTTATTCATAATTTTTCTTTATGAGAATTTCATACATGTATACAATGAATTATCATCAACCCCCCATTTCTTCCTCCAATCTTTCCATTTCCCCAGTTGGCCCTCCCAACCCCATGTCTGTCTGTCTCTTTCTTGGTGTTCTGATAACCAGCTAAGCCCAAGAAACAGTCACATGTGTGCATACGTGTGGGTGGCACCTTTGGTAGAGCACTGGATGCCTACCAGTGAGAACACCCCTGAAAGAGAATGATTACCCCCCATCCCCAGGAGCTAGCTGTCCATGGCCAATAGCTCCTCACCGGGGGGCTGGGCCTAGAGAGTATCTCCCCATCTTAAGGCATTATTTTGCTTGGTTTTTATAAAAATATATTTTTTCAAGGTATTTTTCTCTCTGGTACTGGTGATTCAATACTAGAGAAATTTATTTAATTTTTTTATTTATTGTGTATATGGACATATGTGTGGGGGCCGTGGTGCTCAGGTGGCGGTGAGAGGACATCTGTTGGATTTTGGTTCTCTCCTTCTACTGTAGGTCTTGGGTATTGAATTCATGTCATCACTCTTCATCCTCTGAGCCATCTTTCCAGGCTACAGAAGGATGCGTATGGTGATTCTATCGCGGGTTTATGCATGTTTAAACGTGTCAAATTGTACACATTTAAGTGCAGTTTTTCTTTATAAAGTAAACCTTAAAAAAGTTGTTAGAAGTATATATTTCCTACCTATTGACTCCAGGGATTGAACCCAGGTCATCAGTTTTGGCAGCAAGTGCCTTTACCCACTAAGCAGTTTTGACTTGGCATGCATGCCCACATATAAACACACAATACATTTTAAAAATTAAAATAGTGAGCCATAAGGTATCCTAAATATGAATTGTAAATAATTTATCAAAGCTCTGTCAATTTGCAGATATGTGCATTAGTTATTTTTTATAGTCCTTTCAGGAGGCCAGCCAAATTAAGATCCATTAGCATGGTGTGAGGTACATGTGTTTAATGGCCCATGTATCAGATATGCATGCAGTTTATTTCCACTTGATGAGGCATTTCTGGAGACTCAAAAAAGTGCATTTTAAAGTGGCTCCCTTGGTGCCAGTATTCCTTTAAACACCTCATTTGCATAGGCATAGACACGGTGTTTTCCTTTCTCCCAGTGTTCCTGTGGCCTTCTTAACTTTCCAGTCTGCACCACAGTTCTCTACCGCTTATACGTGAAGGCCATTGATAGTTTTGAAAGACATGGGATTTCTAGAGCTGAGCCACACAGCTCACTTTCTTGAACATATAAAAGCAAATGACCCAGTGACCAAGAATCAGGTTGGTTACTTTCGTGAGAGTGATTAGAAATGGCATTTATGCCAGAATAATATCAACATAGCTTGTGGGACCATACATTTATGCCGGGATAATGTCAACCAGTCCAGATACATACATACATAGCCTGTGGGACCCAATACAAGTGAGAATTCAGGGTCCTCCTGATTACGGGCTTTCATGTGACTGTGTAGCTCCAAGCCTAAGAAAGCAGCTGGAGACAGTGTAGGCTGGGATTGCCACTGGTGGGGAGCAGGACAATGTCCCTGATGATAGCCATTGTGCATAGATTGGATAGTCACTGTAACTGCAATATTTTGATTTTAAGGATGAAATTATCTCATTTGGGCAGATTGACCAGAGATTCTTTGACATAAAGGTAGTAAACTGTCACCATGGACTATGGGCCTTGATTGCTTTTCTCATTGGGACAGTTTATCCAACTTTCTGATGATTAGTGGGTTCTACATTTATCTGGAAGAATATCTCTAAGGGTGAAGGCCCCTCTAAAATATTGTCAATGCAACAATAGCACAGTTCTTACAAAGGGAAAATGTTATAGTTCATTCTTGAGTCAAGAATGAGTGCCTATGGCCTGAGAATATGGATTCATGAAAGACATGTTTCACTGTGGCAATGGCTGCATGAGATTTCATTACTATAAAGCAAGTAAAGTCAGAAATAAAGGTAGGACTCATAGGCAGGTTAGAGCGAAGTGGGGGAAACAGTGTTACAGGCTTCAGATACTTTCTGATGGGTTTCTTAACTCCTGATTTCCTGCTGAGAATGTATTGTATTGTATTGTATTGTATTGTATTGTATTGTATTGTATTGTATTGTATTGTATTGTATTGTATTTGTTCTTTTCTAAACAAGGTTTCTCTGTGTAGCCCTGGCTGTCCTGAAACTCACACTGTAGACCAGGCTTTTCTTTTTCTGGGAACTACAACACTGTGCTGAATGGAAGAAGCCATACGCACCTGTACTGACTCAGAACTCTTAAGAAAACATAGCTATATTGACAGAGTTGAGTTGTGGTCGTCTAGATCCAGGGTTGTGAGAAGATTTGAAGGAGCCATTTATCCTCTTGATTTTCCTTCTCATCTGCAAGCAGGCATCCCTAACGCCTACTTCTCTGGCTTGGACCTTTGGCCTTTTGGACTTCTCTGACCTTTTGGCCACATTATTTTTTGCACCCATACATTTAGAGCCTTGAGAGGAATCTTCACTGGACTGTCTAGATTAGGATTTAGAAAATCCAAAGACATAGATCCTTTCCTATGGTGCACCCCAGAGCCTGAAGACTGAGGACTGCTTTTCTGTCTGCTTGTCTTCCACATGCCCAGGCGACCAAGGGTCTCTCTGCCTTGCTTCTGTTTTCCTCTGTCACCTTAACTCAGACCTCTAATAATTCACAAGCGCAGCCACTTCTTGGGCTTGCCTATTACTCCTTATTTTCCTCAGGCTCAAGGATAATGATTTTTGAATACTATTTTTATCTTGTCAATCCCTTGGTAAAGATCTTTCTAGCTCTTGAATCATCTTGTCAGACAAAACTTAAACGAAGCCCCATATTTGAGGCACTCTTGTCAGCTGGGCTGACTGATCAATAACCAGCATCTAACCCATCTACCTCCCCTCCTTTTACCTTCTCTTGTTTCTGTCTCACTCTTCTCTGTTGTTCTTGGAAGAAAGGATGCAAGTCTGTGGACTTCTCCACCTGCAACTTGTCTTTGTAAATAGATCTAGTATTCAGGTCCTAGAATAAATGCTGTGGTGCTTAAATATCCTAGGCGGAGAATAAGGGCATTGGGACCCATAGCATATAAGCTCCCATCATATCTGAGATCCTGGCAGAGGGGACATTGTCTTTACTGGTTTTGGTCCACCGTGTTCTTGGGAACCTTTATTCCATTTCTCTCCATTTCTCCCAGTATTTGGTTGTAGGAAATGCCAGAGTTTCCTACCAGTACTTGGGTTGAAAGTGGGGCCTAGACCTGAGCGAAATGGAGGAGAGTGGATGATGGGAACTTTAGGGTGGGAGTAGAAAGCTCTACATGTTATCCATGGCCGTAGTTAGCAGAACACATAAACATTTCAGTATTATTAGAACTGTACACTTAAAATGGGACCTTTCATTGCACATACATTATAATGCTACAGAGTCAACTATGCAGGGCTAGGGGGGTTGGAGAGATGGACCAGCAGTCATGAGTGCTGTGGCTCTGGCAGAGGAACCAGGTTGGGTTCCTAACACCCACATGGTGACTCACATGTCTGTAACTCCAGTTCTAGAAGATCCGTGCCCGCTGGCTTCTGTGGGTACTTGTACTCTTGAGGTACACATAAATTCAGTCAGGCACACACACACACACACACACACACACACAATTAAAAATAAATTTATTTATTTTAAAGACAGACTGTGGTGATGCAAATTGAGCAAAGGAAAGAGTGAATATTTAACTTAGAAGTTCTTAGAAGTTCCCTGGTATAGTGTGTGTGTGTGTGTGTGTGTGTGTGTGTGTGTGTCCAGAGCTCAGAGCTTATGGGTTGCCAAGTTCCTTAGCTACTTGTGACTCCACAACACTACACTTACAGTGCTATACACAGGTTCCATTGCCCATGAGTCCTACTGCTGGGGTCTAGAGATCATGTGGACTTCTGAATCATCCCAGCTCCTAGGGCATCCAAAGAATCTTCATCCAGTTAAAGGACTGATTCACTGTGTTTGGTACTTTGCTATTGCTATGACAGAATACCCCAACAAAAAGCAAGTCAGGGGAGAAAGGGTTTATTTTAGCTTAAGGTTCCAGTGGGTTTATCATGGAGGAAAGGCAAGGGGCAGGAACAGGAAGCTGGCTGATCACGCTTTCTTCCTTATGTATGAAACAGAGAAATAATAGGAAGTGGTTTGTGTGTGTGTGTGTGTGTGTGTGTGTGTGTGTGTGTGTGTCTGACTATAACTCTCAACATCTGCTTCCAGTGTTAATTCTTTCTCCAGCAAGCTCCTTCTAATGGTTCTGTAACCTTCCCAAACGGCACTGCTAACTGGGAACGAAGTGTTCACATACATGAACATACATGGGTGGGAACCTTTCTCATTCAAACCACTTCAGTGAGGCAGACACCCCTGATCCTTTTCCAAATGGATAGAGATTTTTCAAGCCTAGGAAATTTGATCCTGTAGTTATTAGCTGGGATTCATGAGCTGTGGTAGTTTTGTAACAAGTGCTTTATAACTTCTGCTTATTGAGCCTGTACTGTGTGCCCAGTGTTGGGGAAGCACCTGTGGACATAGACATAGACATATATCTAATTTTTTTCCTGAGACAGAGTTTCTCTGTAGCTTTGGAGCCTGTCCTGGAACTAGCTCTTGTAGACCAGGCTGGCCTTGAACTCACAGAGCTCCACCTGCCTTTGCGTCCTGAGTGCTGAGATTAAGACATATCTTCTTATGTCTAGTCCAAATCATTAATAAATGTTGGTGAAGATATCTTTAGAAGGCAGGGGAGGTGGCTCAGTGGGTACAGCACCTGCTGCACAAGCGTGAGGACTTGAGGTTGGATCCCCATCATCATCCATATAAAAGCTAGGCAAGGCAGGGTGTGCCCGTGACCCCAGCTCTGAAGGAGAGTAGAGACAGAAAGATTCTGGGGGCTCATTGGACAGTCAGTCTAGCTAAAACCATGAGTTCTAGGCCCAATGAGAGACCCTGTTTCAAAAAGGAAAAAGCGAGGCCCAGAATTGATTGAGGAAGATGTCATTAAATCATGACCAGTACGGGTGTATACACCTGCTCATATACCCATGAGCACATATACACCAGAGGTGGGGGGACTCACTGTTAGGGACAGATTCAAATGGCATTATGAGAAAGTTCAGGGTGTCATCAGATGCTCTAAAATCAGGATAAAGTATGACTGATGGCAATTCTCTGGTCTTCCAGAATTTTTTTTTACAGTTTTTACAGAAAGAGATTGGATTAATTTGGCCTATTCTGCAGAAGCCCGTGTGAGCCTGATGTTGCATGTTGGAGTGGCGCAGAGCCATCGGTTTCATCACCAATTAAGACTGTGCCTAAACTCCTGCTCTATGATTTTTGAAGCATAATTTGGATGACAAGTTGAGCTTTGTAGGGAAGTATGCTCCTCCTCTCGAATTATTCAGATTGGCAACCACGTGTAGAGAATGCATTTTCAAGTTGAGCTCACTGTGTGCAGCTGTTGGAATTCAACTTCATAAATCCAGAAGATAGCTTCCCAAAATGATATCCAGACTCAATAGGTAAGGTCCTAGCCCGACACAGTGAGGATAGCTCTGCTTTCCCATCTGTTGAGGAGGCTGAGACAGGAGGATTGAAAGCAGCTTATTGAGACCCTATCTTCAAGCCATCACTTGACCAACTGTTTTTGGCAGAGGGTCTCAACCTTAGTGTTTTTATTTTTTGAGAAAAGAATATCATGTAGTTTAGGCTGGCTTAAAATTGCTGTGTAGCTGAGGCTGCCCTTGAGCTCCTGATCCTCTTGCTTTTATCTCCTAACTGCTCGGGCTAGAGGATACTCTGCTGCCCTATGGCTTTTAACCTCTGCATATCACAGTTTCTTTATGTTAGAAGTGGGATTTTCTCCCCTTCACACAGGGTTCCACACCCAGACAAAGAACTACAGGCCATTGACAACTGCTTGAGGGAGGATCGGCCTCTCCCAAGAGTGAACCCTCCAATTGGTTATCCAAGTGGTCAACCTAGAACTAACATATACACAAACATTAACAATTGACTCAACAGGTTGTGTTTATATATATGTAAATATATAAAACAATAATAAAGAAAACAGGCTATCAATTAGACTTGGGAGCCTGGTGGAAGGAAAGGGAAAGGAGGGAAGGGATTTGATCATATTTTAATTCAAATATATTTAAAGAATTTTTAAATGGGATGTTGTGATAATAATCTCTTGGCACAGCTCACGTGTCAGATAACTGGTCCATGAGTGGTGTTTGCTGTTTGCCATCATTGCTACCATTTTTTGAGTTGATGTTTTCTTATAATTACCTCTATTTGGTTTTCTCAAAAAATTGTTCGGTTTAAGGTACATTTTTTTCCTCTGAATTTGGTGAGATAGAATTTTCTTATGTGGTCTAGACTGGCCTGGAACTTGATCCTTAGCTTCTTTAGTGCTAGGATTAGAGACATGTGCAGCACTGTGCCCAGCTGAGCACACAAATAATGTCCTCTATTACTCTGTGGCTAAAATCAAAACTGGCATATATGTCACAGGAACCAGAGATTGACGTGGCCTCTTACAACAGGCAAGAATTGCAACAATGACATTGTTGTCAATAGCAGCCACAGTATGTATAGCGGCAATGATAATAGTAATATATTGTATGAAATTTGGAGCTTCCTTTGAACCTCAAACATCATAACAATGGGTGAAGAGATTTCCCAGTAGTTAAGAGTACCAGCCGCACTTTCGGAGAGCCAGAGTTTGATTCCCTGCACCCACATAGCAGCTGACAGTCAACTGTAACCCAGTGTCAGAGGATCCCATGCCTTCTTCTGCTCTTCACCTGGTGCACAAACATGGGTGCAGGTATAAATGCCCATACACAGAAGATGAAAATAAATCTTTTCAGTTAGCAATCATTTTTGGTCAACGTATCTGCATTCTTTACTTGATTTCCCCTTCCCATCTAGTCATGTTGGTCCTAATTTTCTGCTTTATTATATAAATTATGTCAAATTACCTGAGAAATAAGACTGAGTATGGATACATTGAATTAATCAATTGTGCAGCAAGAAAAAATGGGAAGGTCAATGGGAAGCTCTATCTGTCCCTGCTGGGAACGGAATGAGAGGAAGTCAGTAGAAGCCACAGTTGGAACATATGGACCAAACTGTACAGAGCTTCTTAGCTGAGCCTTAAAGTTTGCAGGTTGCCAGACATGGTGGTGCACATCTGTAATCCAGCTCTCAGAAGGCAGGAGGATGTCACTTTTGAGACCATCTTGGATTTCGCTAGAAAGACTCCATTTTGAACAGAACAGAACCCTGTATGCTCGGGAGCCTTTAGTTCAGCCTTGTATTCTGTCGTGTCGTCTTGCCCCGTGTGACGAATGAGCTGTTCTAACATTCATTATCAGATGAGATGCTTCACGGCTTTCAGGGGCTGCGTGCCCTCTCACTTGGCCTGTTCTTCAAATTAGCCCTCTTCCCTCTGACTCTGGGGAAGACCAGGGCTATCTGACACTTATCCGTGGCAGGCTTCTGGATCCCTAATTACAGCTTTGCTGTTTAAAGGGTGGTTCTGGTTGAAGAAGCTGCCCTGGCCAGTATCTGGGCCTGTGTTAGAAAGCCAGCTCCCCAGGCCCTCCCTAGACCCCCCCCCCCACACCAGAGGCAGTAGTTAAGAACATTTTCAGTGATAACGCAATTCTGTACTTTGTAATGGAATACAGTGTGTTCATGTACATGAAGATCAGCTGGGGTAACTGGCATGGCTACTGCCTCAGGCATTTATCTTTTCTTTGTGTTGAGGAAATCCAGAAGGCACTGTCCTGGCTCTCATGAAATAGACAGTTAGTTTTGTGAATGATAGTTATGCTACTGTACTCCAGAGCATTAGACATTGTCCCGCCATCCGACTGTAGCCCTGAATGTTCTATCTTTTCTCCATCCCGCCCTCCTTCAGTTTCCCCAGCAGGCATTATTCCACTTTGAGAGGCAGCGTTTAGCAGCTCCTCCGGTGATTAGTACACACACTGAATGTGAGGACTGCTCTGAGATTCCGTGTTTCTTATTAAAGCCCTAACTGGGTATCACACCTTAGGATCCTAAAAATGTTCTTCCTCTCAACATCTGAACATGGCAACACTTTGGCTTATCCTCAGATAAACTCCAGAAACTCTGGAGACAGAACTGGTCCACAGTTTCCCAGGGGACTCCTTTTTTAGTCCTGTTGTCAGTGTTACATGTGAGACCATGATCATCTATGTAGTTCCTCTGGAGAGAGTGTGTGTGTGCAGGATGACGTACACAGCCCTT
Organism: Alexandromys fortis; assembly: GCF_014885135.2. Lineage (NCBI taxonomy): Eukaryota > Metazoa > Chordata > Mammalia > Rodentia > Cricetidae > Alexandromys > Alexandromys fortis. The sequence continues at coordinate 6,187,779 of NW_026067915.1, read as the reverse complement.
CCTGTGAGGCCCACTGCGTGCTCTGAGGCCTGGGTACTTTCTTCAGCTAGCCTCCTCTCAGCAATGAAGGCCTGTGTGACCAGAGATGGTAGTCATGTCCCTCTCCAGTCTCTGATTCCTCTAACTGTCCACGATGTATTAGAAATAATGACTAAATCTGTAAGTTGGCACATCCACCACATCCACATAGACACACACACACACACACACACACACACACACACACACACACACACACCACTCTTTCCTAGTTGTAGGTTCTAGTTTGAGTTCTGTTGGTAAGTGAGGCCTTACCCTTTTAGTTGTATGAAGCAGGCCTAATTTTAGTATAAGCACAATTTAGCAAAACTATTAAGACCCAAAATCAGTTGCTTAAACTCTCTAATGGAGGAATGCTAGCCAGACCTCATTTCCTCCTCTTTTCATCAAAATGAAGAAGGGGCTGGGAAGATGGCTTAGTGGGTAAAGTGCTTACTGGTAAAGGATTGGGATCTGAGTTAGGATACCCAGCACCTATTAAATAGCCATTCATGGCTGTGAACTTCTGTAATTCCAGTTCTGGGCTGTGTGTGTGTGTGTGTATGTGTGTGTGGTGCATGTGTTTGTGGTATGAGTGGTGTATGTGGTGGGTATCTGTGTGTATATGGTGTGTGTCTGTGTGTCTCTCTGTCTCTCTAGACAGATGGATCCCTAGAGCTCACTGGCCCACTAGTTTAGCTAACCCATGAGCTCCAGATTCTGTAAAGAGACCCTGTCTCAAAAACTAAGATGGAGACAGAGGAAGACAGCTGACTTGATGTGTGGCCTCCACATGTGTGGCACACAGACACACAAGTGCACACGTATACACCATACAATTTACACACAGAAATAGAAAAGGCTCAAAAGGATTAAAAATATAAGGAACAGCTTTTTAAATGCTAAAGTTAGAAGATTTTGTTTAGTTCAGGTTCTTCACCATAATGATGGTATAGAGACTAAAATTTAGAGTTACAAATTTCAAAGAAAATTGCCTTTTATAACTTGAGGCTAATTAGCACCTGTTACAAATACAATTATGGGAATTTATTAAAACTCTTGATGGTGATGATAATGGTGGTGGTGGTGGTAATGATTTGCAGTGCTGAGAATGGAACCCAGGGCCTAGGGCATGCTAGGCAAGTGTTCTTGCCATTTTGCCACATCCCTAAAGCTTAGGTTTTTTCCATTTTATATTTGGAAAACCAAAATCTTACTACATCATAATTTAATTTTGCATTATGCAGTATGTCTGAGGTTTCTGTCCTGCCTGTTTCCCGCAGTTGTTAAGTTCCAAAGAAATCACACAATCATAAACTGATTGGCCCATTAGCTCAGGCTTCTTATTAACTCTTAAACTTACATTAGCCCATTATTCTTATCTGTGTTAGCCACATGCAGTACCTTTTTCAGCAGCGTAGTCACATCTTGCTTCTTCTGTGTCTAGACAGGACCCCAGAGGGATCTTCCCTCTTCCCAGAATTCTCCTGTTCTCATTGACCCACCTCTACTTCTTGTCTGGTTGTCCTGCCTATACTTCTTGCCTGGCTACTGGCCAATCAGCGTTTATTTAAAACATAATTGACAGAATATAGACAATTGTCCTGCACCAGCGGTGCTTCTGCTTGATCAGCTTTACTTAGCTAAGAAAATGGAGCTTTTTTTGTTGCTTCTTAAAAACTTAATTTGTCACTGTAGCCTGGTTTCATGGCATTCTTTGAGTCATGACAGATCATCTTATTGAAGTAAACAATTCTGATATTTTCCTGTAATACTAAAAATAAAGGCATGACATGAATTATTCATCCCAATATTGCATTTTAAATATTAACCTAATATTAATTATGAATTTGCATCCCATAACAATAATATCAAAAGATAATCCAGTTATTCATGGTAAATTATTTTTTCATCTCCTCACTGACATTGTTATGCTCCTTAATTTCCATGCTGACATAAACAGAATCTTTGTTTACTCAGAACTCAGTAGTTTTCAGAATGCATTCAGTAGTTACTGTTCCGTCTGCTATAATTAAATATCCCGACAAAAGCACCTTAAAAGAAGGAAGGTTTGAGGGCCTGCCGCAGAGGCTGACCTTGAATTTTAGGTCCTGTCTCCAGCTTCGAGTACTGGGATTACAGGAGTGTGCCACCCAGCTTGCCTCAATTGTGGCTTCCTAATTGACAGTGAGTAAGATTTTCTCTATGTCTCAAAAGATAATTAATGAACAGGAGTCATGGCCTCATTAGCGCTTCATCAGAAGGAGGCCCACATTCCAAATCACTGAGTGTGGTTTTTGTTTTTGTTTGTCTTTAATTCTAAAGACAGGAAGAGAGTGGGTGGCAGGAGTTTTCATCCTTAAAAACATATTTTAGATTTCTTAATTGTTAGACACTCAGGAGCTCTATGACTAAGCGGGAAAGAAAAGATCTTACCTTCAGAGACAAGAATTTCTTCTTTAGAGTCAGTGGTTGGTTCATCCTGGAAGAGTTAGTGCTGCCTCTGCTGAGATGCCCCTTAGGACCAGCCTTAGGAAGGGGCTGACTCCTCTAACCGTTCAGGACATTCCTGGCGGACCCCCCTAACCTTTCAGGACCTTCCTGGCTGGAGGTGTTGCTCTTGTCTGATCCCTGAGTTCAGTGCCTCCTGTTAAAATGAAGCAAATCCACCCCCAAACTGGAGAAGAGTAGAATAAGGGCGTGGCCTTCGGAAAACTGGGTAGCCTTGCACTTGCTTGACAGGGTGACTGCTGTGGGTGTCACCATTTCTCTCCGTATTATGAAGTGACTAAGCCAAGCCATTTGTCCGCTGTCATTCACCTCTATTTTTCTTTATTTGTGTTAATGTTCTTGTCAGCTCCTATGGGTATGTCAACTCCTAGGGAAGTTCTATTCCAGTATGTGTTAGAAAGCAGATTTTAAAAATAAATTTATATTTTCTGTTTGATGCCCTGCTAACAAGTGTATCTCAGGGTCAGTGGGCCTCGTGTAAGAGCTGTGCCTTAGAGGACCTTTGCTTCCAGTGTTTGGGGTGCTCTTGATTTTTTTTAATTTCTTATAAATTTTAGTTTTCTTTTTGCTCCCTCCCTTCCCCCCACCCCCCTCCAGTCCTAAGAGAGGGCAAGGCACCCTGCCCTGTGGGAAGTCCAAGGCCCGCCCCACTACATCCAGGCTGAGCAAGGTATACATCCAAAGAGAATAGGATCCCAAAACAACAGTACATGCAGTAGAGACAAACCCTAGTGCTATTGTCATTGGCCCCTCAGTCTGCCCAAACTGTCAGCCACATTCAGAGGGACCAGTTTGATCCCATGCTCGTTCATTCTCAGTCCAGTTGGAGTTGGTGAGCTCCCATTAGCTCAGGCACACTGTCTCAGTGGGTGAACCCCTCGTGGTCCTGACTTCCTTGCTCATACTCTCCCTCCTTCTACTCTTCAACTGGACCTTGGGAGCCTGCAGTCAGTAACTGATGTTTCTGGGGCAGCTACTATGTACCAGGGATTGTTGCCATGTAAACCATGATGATGCTCAGCCAGAGAAAGACAAAGAAATAAATGCAGACGTAAATGATGTTTAGAGGGCGATAGTGGAGTGAACTGACAGCGAGGAGTGCTCCCATCCTGGGTGCTCCCAGAAACTGGGAATTCCGTGGGAAATAAGTATCAGTCTGGCCTTTGAGCGTCTACAGTCTAGCAAGAGAAATCTCTGTGCTGGCCAAGAATGTAAGTAGACATTGTTAGCCAGGAAGGTGGTGCACGCCTTTAATCCCAGCACTTGAGAGGCAAAAGAAGGTAGATCTCTGTGAGTTTGAGGTCAGCCTGGTCTACAAAGTGAGTTCCAGGACAGCCAGAGATGTTATGCAAAACCAAAACCAAAAAGAAATGTCTTAAACAGCAGAGTGAGGGAGCACAGACAGGGGAGGACTCTGGCCTACACCTGTAAGAATTAAGACAGGCTTTGAGAGGAAAGCTTTTTTTTTTTCAGTGTTTCAATACACATAAATGCTACCTATAGTCTTTTAAAGTTAACGAACAATTTTTAATTTTTTTATTAGCTTGCAAAGGATTAGATTTTATTATGGCATTTCCAAACAATTTTTTTTTTGTTATTTCTCTTCTCCTCTTCTTTACGCCCCTCCTCCCTAGTGACCTCCCACCCCCAGTACGGTCATTTTCACATCACACACATTTGACCTTTGCTCTGCTCTCCACGCCTCTTGTTTCCCTCTCACTGTCGTCTGTCTAGTTTGATAGTCTGTAGCCACTCTTGCAAGCCCTATTTGCCTGCATACAAGCATTAAAGGTTAGGATCCTCACCCGAAAAAGAGTCGTGTGAATTGTGTCTTTCTGAGGCTACATCACATCAGTTTCCGGTTCCATGCATTTTCTGGCAACTCTTACAATTTTTTTCCTAAACAACTGGGTGAGTTATATTGTGTGCAGAAGCTGCTTTTCTTTATCCATCCGTCAGCTGATGGGCACGTTCATATCTTTGTTAGTGGGATTAGCGTAGAGTAACATGATGTACAAGGATCTGGGCTGGGCTGTGAACTCCTTTGTTCTGTTTGTTTTGTTTCTCTGAGACAGCATTTCAGTCTGTAGCCTAGGCTGGGCTCGAGCATGCAGTGATCCTCCTGTCTTGTGCCTAAAGTACTAGAATTACAGGTGTGAACCATTATGTTTTGCTTACTATTAGAACTTTGATTTACTTTTTTTTAAATAAAAATGATTGTGATCAATTTTGTGCCTCTATCACCTGCTAGATTTATTTTTAATGTTTCAAGCTTAGGCTTTGGACAAAGTGATTCTTTTTTTTTAATATAATTTTTTATTGAAAAAAAAATTTTTCCGCCTCTTCCCCGCCTCCCATTTCCCTCCCCGGCTCCCTTTTCCCCCCTCCTCCCTCTCTTCTTGCACACACATTCTTATCTCAGGACGTGCTTTCTGGAGAAAGAGCATGAGGAGTCCTCTGGAGCACAGTAGAGCTTACTCGTAATTTGTCTCACTCTTATTTCCCGAAACACGCTGGAGTTTCTAGACTCTCTGGTTATAAGTCTGGGGTAGATGGGTAGGGAGAAAGGAAGGAGTGGTTTGTGAATCTGATGGTTTTACATGTCTCTTAAAAAGTGATTTTTGCCACTTCAGAGTTCTCAGCCTTGCCTGGTACATCTTTATCATACTCAGGGGTCACAGAGGAGAAAAGGGCAGAGAGACTGTAGGAGCCAGAGGTGGTTGGTCACCACAGCCAGGCAGTGTTATCTGGGCACAATGGGGTAGCTGTGCATGTGAACTCACAGCAGCTGAGAAAGCATGCACTGTCTATGTAAGCTTAGGCCAGACAAAATCCTAGCCTGGAGGGAGGAGGTGGGCACAACGTCCCACCCCTGCTGAAGAGCATTGACAGCTACCAGGAATGGGAGAGTCTGCTTTCTCTAAGCATATGTTCCATAGTAGGTTGACCATACATCCAAGAGCATATGGGTAATACTAATTGGACTCGATGGATTTTAAAATATGAGGGCACAAACACGGGTGGGTATGCAATGTGACAGATCTGTGAAGGGCTAGGAGGAGGGGACTGAATGTGATCAACATGCAATGGATGAAATTATTAAAGAATTAAAAAGAAATAGTGTGATATCTCCTCTCAGCAAAAAGCCTGTGTCCACAACATTTTCATATTATATAAGGCACTAAATAGTTTTATTTTAAAAACTATATGCTTATTGGCTTTAATACCCTATTTAAATACTATAAATGCAATCATTCCTCTATTGGGTATTCATTTGTATGGGCAAAATAGTGAAGAATGATAAATTCACCTTTTTCACTTTGTGGGATTCACCTGGGAAAAGATGGTTCGGCTAGTTTTTTTAGAACTTTGTATGTACAAAAGTCAGGGTCCAGGCATTCAAGACCAAAGATGTTTGCTTTTCTTTTCTCCTCAGTGAATGGTCAGGGGTCTCAGCCTCATTTCTATCTCTGCTGTAGTTTTACTATGAGGTTGACAAGGGTTCTAGATTTGCTTCCTGTGCGCTCAGGAGGTAGGAGGTTACCTTCTCCACATTTGTGTCCTCAACCCACAGCATGGTGTCTGCCTCACAGAAAGTACTCTATAGACAGCAAGGTAACAGAAGTGTGGCATTTCCTACCTTTAGGTCTTTAGTAGTGGCTGCCTGGGACCTTGTACAGACCCAGAGGGACCCCGAGTTGTCATGCCAGCAGCCTGCTCCTCAGCTTCTGTCGGCTGTCCATATGTCCTTTATGTCACTGAAGTCCCTGCCGCAACCTGCTGCATGTTTGTGATAAGAGGCGCCAAGGACTATACAGGATGAACTAGAATCCCACAGGAGCTGGAATCAAGATTTAATTGTGACTGCTGATCTGAGCTAGTGCGAGCTCACTGACCCCAGACACAGCTGGGGAACCTGCATAGGACCCAACTAGGCCCTGTGAATGTGGGTGACAGTTGTGTGGCTTTGGCAGTCTGTGGGGCCACTGGCAGTGGAATCAGTATTTATCCCTAGTGCATGAACTGGCTCTTTAGAGCCCACTCCCTATGGTGGGATACCTTGCTCAGCCTAGATGTAGTGGGGAGGGCCTTGGTCCTGCCTCAAAGTGATGGGCTAGACTTGGTTGACTCCCCATGGGAGGCCTCATCCTCTCTGAACAGTGAATGGGGTGGGGTAGGGGGATGATAGGGGGAGCAGGAGGAAGGAAGGGAGAGGGAACTGTGGTTGGTATGTAAAATAAGGTTGTTTTAAAAATAAAAATAAAAAATAAAAAAGATTTAATTGTTAAAAAAGCAAATGTGATGTCATGTTTAAGGCACATGAAGATAACCCATTAAGGAATTCTGTCTTAAATTAAAGATACTTTTTTATGACTCTCAAAGGAAAGAAAAATATCAGCAATAAAATTCTATCTGTATTGGTCTCCCTACTCTGTAATTTTCCCTCTTTAAGTGTCTTTAGATTTTGACTTTTTTTTTAAAATCAATGTACTATCTAAAAATGATGCACCTCTGCCATTTCATTTCATGTCTTTATACTTAATAAAGTTATATGTCATATTAAAGGAGATGAGAAACCATTAAAACAGGATGTTAGCACTGTCATGATGCTTCTAGTCATAAAGTAAGAGAGCAACAGTGTGGCCTTAAGTCCTTTAGAAGAGTCTAAGTTTTAAGAAGAAAAGAAATTAAGTCAAGTGAGTTAAGCCTCTGGCAGTTCCACTCCAGGTCTAGCAGCGACTTGTGGTCACTGCAAGGTCTGCTGTGGTACTTAGCTGCTCCATCAGGGCTTCTAGGTGTAGGTCAGAGCTGGAAGCCTGTCTCGTTTAGATGGTAAAAGGCAATAGATAGCTCACAGCTGTTGGCATGGGGAGCCAGGTAGAGGTCACAGCACTACCACAGATGTTGTCCAACACCTGCCTCAGCATGAGGAAAGCCCTGCCCCACCAACTCTTCATATGACTCAGCCCCATGTTAAGATCTTAGGTGGGTACAACTAATTTATCAAAGCATGGGCTACCTACCCATTAGTGTCGAAACTGATGTGTGTGTGTGTGTGGGGGGGGGCACCTGTCTGTGTTCATCATGTCATCTGGAGAAGGTTGGGTTCTCAGCGCAGGGATCTGTCTCAATGTAAGGAAGGTGTCTGATGCAGGGCTGCGGAAATGACAAGTAGGTGATGTGGGATTCCCCTCTGCATGCTGTGAATACTATTTCTTAATAAAGAAACTCTCCTTGGCCTGTGATAGGGTAGAGTAGAGCTAGGTGGGGAAGACTGAACTGAATGTTGGGAGAAAGAAGATGGAGTCAGAGAGAAGCCATGTAGCCCCCCAGAGACAGATGCTAGAACTTTACCCAGTAAGCCACAGCCTCATGGCAATACACAGATTAATGGAGATGGATTAATTTAAGATATGAGTAAGCCAGAAATATGTTTAAGCTATTAGCCAAACAGTATTGCAAATAATATGATTTCTATGTGATTATTTTGGGGCTGAGCATCCGGGCACAAACAAGTGGGCTCTCATAACAGGTATGTGCTGCAGAGATGGCAACGGGCAAATGGAGGTCTTCCTGTCTAAAAAAGGCATGGAGAATACCTACTACCTTGTTAGATTGATGGGAAAGGGCTATCTTACTCTTCCTTGCTAAACACTGGATATTTCTCAAAAGCAAACAAAAATCCAAACTTTGTTTCATTAAGGTTAAAATCTATTTCCTGTGATTTTGTCCTAAACAGGAACCATAGTTGCTTCCCACATTGCCTTCCTAGTCTTGAAGTCAGATACTCTTTAACATCTAGACGTTTGTCTCAATTTGCGGTTTTAAAAGTGTATATTTATGCTCTATCCATGGACACATTTCTATTTATTTTTTGCCTTCCCCAGTACACACAGGGAAGGGACCAGAAGCACACAGTGTTCACGTGCTGCCACATCTTGTAAGCATTTACCACTGGGTCCAGCATGGATGTTGGTGGCTAAATCACAAAGAAAATGATCCTAGTTTCTTTAAGCTTGCTAGAAAGCTGTCTAGTTGCCCTGGGAGGACTCTTTGAGACATTGCTATCATTGGAGGCTATTCCCATCTCCAATGTTCAGGCAAGGCTCACACAGGATCCCAGATGTTCAAAAGCCCTCTGGGGTGCTTGAAGACCTTTTATTTATTATTATTATTATTATTTTATTATTAAAATTTTCACCTTCTCCTCTCCTCCCATTTCCCCCCCATCTCTCCTCCCCCTTCCTCTCCAGTTCAAAAAGCAGTTAGGGTTCCCTGCCCTGTGGGAAGTCCAAGGTTCTCCCCCCTCCATCCAGGTCTAGGAAGGTGAGCATCCAAACAGACTAGGTTCCCACAGAGCCAGTACATGCAGTAGAATCAAAACCCAGTGCCATTGTTCTTGGCTTCTCAGCCAGCCCTCCTTGTCAGCTACCTTCAGAGAGTCCGGTTTGATCACATGCTCTATCAGTCCCAGTCCAGCTGGTCTTGGTGAGTTCCCATTAGATAAGCCCCACTGTCTCAGTGGGTGGGCACACCCCTCAAGGTCCTGACTTGCTTGCTCATATTCTCTCTCCTTCTGCTCCTCATTTGGACCTTGGGAGCTCAGTCCAGTACTCCAATGTGGGTCTCTGTCTCTATCTCCATCCATCGCCAGATGAAGGTTCTATGATGATATGCAAGATATTCATCAGTGTGGCTAGAGCAGGAAAAAAAATATATATCTTAATTAAGGGAGCCATTTTAGGGTTGGCAAGAGATTGGACTCTAGTGGGGTTCCCAGGTGTCCAAGGAGATGTCCCCAGCTTGTTCCTTGAGCAGCTGAGGAGAGGGCGCCTGAATTGAAGACTTTTCTTTATCTGGACACAGAAAATGTGGGTTTCTGTGCTGTGCTCTGCTCACCTTGGGAAGCCTGCAGGCCTTCTGCTCTGAGCCCTCTGGAATTCCCACGTGTAGCTCCCTCCCTGGGCCTGGCCTTCAGCATCTCAAAGCTGCTTTCAAGGGCTCAGAAGCACTTTGTTTCCTGTTTCCTGACCCTTGCACTGACTGGCATGGTCCAGAGAAGCTCTTTCTCATCTGAGGCTAGGGACAGTGCTCACCTTCTGGCTAAGAGTTCCTCCAGAATCTTGTGTTTTAGGCTTGTCTTATCTCCTAGAGACCAATAGGCTGGAAGTCTGAGTTACAGTTTTGTAGTGTTCTCTTGGTTCTGAGACACTATCTGCTTCTGGCTGAACATGGAGGTCACGAGAGAACACACAGACATTTGGTGGAGAATAATGCAGGGTTAATCTCTCGAATATGTTATCTGTCTGTCTCATTTATGGAAACAGTGGACTGATTTCAAGGGAAACAAATTGCTGACAGTTATCCCAAATTTCAAAAATCCCTTTACGAAGTTTGTCAGTTTACTACAAACTCTAGAAAGCAGCATGCCACTCAGGCAGGAGAAGAGGCCGTTTGCAAAAATGCGATGGGTCTTCAGGGACAGCTCTCTTCTCTGCTGTCACAGAGTTCCTCCCAAACAGTCAGGGCTTTGATAAAATAAGTATCTATCGTGTTATTTAGGAAGGGATGGCAGGCTGAGAGCCACTGAGCAAGTGATAAGCTGCCCTTGACTTGGCAAGCTTCCACGCGTCTTCAGTGGATATGGTTCTCACATTGATCTGCCATGAAAGTTCCCTCTGTTGACCCAGTGACACAGTTCTAGGCAAGGAAGGAAGAATGTGTCTGTGTCCCATAGTGATGATGTGGTATATACCGCCTATCCTAATAGTCCCAGCTTCATCTGCTAAGCTAGGGGCAAATACAGTCTTAGGCTTTGTCATTGGGTGGTCAGTCAGGGCCTGGGCAAAATCCCATGGAAAATCCCAAGTAGCTAGTGCTTGCCTGAAAATTAAGCGTGTTCAGTCTTTTTATAGTAGATGTTCCTTTGCAGCAAGAGAACACTGCAAGTCTGTGTAAGGCTTTTATATTGGCATGCTTAACCACTGTGACTTTTACCGCTGCATACCAGCTGGGGCATGCAGATTACTGAAAAAACTATGAAGATGTCTTTAAACGGCCTGCTGCTGCTGCTGTATACCCTTCAGAAGCTAGAGAAGAAAATGTGTCTTCATATGTCATTTTTGTTTCTTTGGGGGCATATTAGCGGTCTGAGCCACCACTTCTGAAAACAGGACTATCCCCACTCTCTGAAAAAGTATTAATATAAGAGTTTTTTTTAAAAATACAATGTTAGTTACCCACCATGCATTTCTGCAGATTCTACTTCATTATCAAAGAAGGAGTCTAATAGGATCTTTAGCTTCTAATGAAACTAGGGAAGAGAAGTAAATCTATAAATGATTTTTAAAATTACAACACACAGAAAGACTCCTGTAAAAGCCTGCGCATCTCTTGGAGAGGGTCCACACCTGCCACAGTCCATGTGTTCTTTGTGGGAACTGACAGTTCTCTCTTGGTTTTCTTTGGAAATGGGATGAGTTTAAAATTAATAGACTATGGAAAGCCTTTAAAATGAACATGCTAACATGCTTGCATTTAAGAAAATTATATTCTCAATGATGTTCATCTCAGCATTGAAGCGTTTTCTTCCTTATGGAGAAGAAAAATGTGACTTTTTTTTTTAATTGGTCCAGCAGAAAAGTCAGACGTTAATCCTCAAACACCAGAGGGTGAAGTCATTTTTCAAGTTTTCATATTTACATTCTCAACTTGCTGGACAAAGTTTCTGACTTAGAATTTTTATTTCTTGTGTGTGTGTCCATCAGTGCAGGTGTGTAAGGAGGCCATAGGTTGAACAAGACATGTCTTGTTCAATCACTTTTCTACCTTCCTTTCTGAGATATAGAATTCACTGATTGGCTAGACTGACTGACTAGCAAGCCCCATAGATCCCTTTGTCCACTACACTCAGATTATACCTGATATTTGGGGGTCCAAACTCAGGTCCTCATGCTTGTGCATCTGATGCTGAAGCATCTCCCTGCCCCCTTCATTTATAATGCCACTGAAAACATAACCCATACAGTGTCACTCGGCTGTACATACTAGGGTATTGACTGCAATCGCAAAGCTTCTGACCCCAGGTCTGACTGAGTACTAAGGTCTAGCATTGCCCAAGACAATTGCTGTTGTTTTACATTAATCCAGCTGGAGGGAAAGGCTTGTCCAAGTGAATAAAAAGCTTGGAGCCCTCCTTAGAGACTGGGAAGAGCCCTCTTATTCGGTGTAATCGAAGCTGATATTTGCCTGGGTAGAAGAAACAATTAGTAAATTGGAACGACATCCATTGGAAGAAAAATTTATTATGTATTGCCAAAATCTAAAATCCTCTGGTTAGTTTCGCTTTCATGTTTTTTTCATAGAGCACACCCATGTATATCTAGTCTTCCAGGTTTATCTTTTACTGGGTAGACTGAGAACTTAGAAATCTGAGTTCAGACAATAGCTTTACAAGTTTGCTCCATTAGGAACTGACCTAAGGCTGGGTGTGGTGGCACGCATCTTTAATCCCAGCACTTGGGAGTCAGAGAATGATGGAGGAAGGTGTTCTTAAAATGAATACAGTTTGTGTGTTGTTATTTCGGGCATGAGCTAGCCAAGCAGCCGGGGTGTTGGGGACGCAGCCCCGCCGTTCTTATTTCAACAAGAGACAGATCTCTGTGAGTTTGAGGCTAGCCTGGTCTACAAGAGATAGTTCAAGGAGAGGCTCCAAAACTACAGAGAAACCCTGTATCAAAAAGAAAAAAATAGGAAAGGAAGGAAGGAAGGAAGGAAGGAAGGAAGGAAGAAAGAAAGAAAGAAAGAAAGAAAGAAAGAAAGAAAGAACTAGCCTGTCAGCTGTGGTAGAACAGGCCTTAAATCCCAGCACTCAGGAGGTAGAGGCAGGTGGATCTTGGTGAGTTCAAGGCCAGCCTGGTCTGCTGAGTGAGTTCCAGGACAGCCAAGACTGTTACACAGAAAAACACTGTACGGAAAAACAAACAAACAAAGAACTGGCCTGTCAGTGACATGAAAGTATGATTTTTGCCACTCATCATTGTCAGACCTTTTTGGTAAGCCTTGGATTTATTTTTTCCTAGTAAGGGTATTCATTTCCCATCAGTTTATATTATATGTAAATTCATAATAGTGAGCACAGTGGCAGAAATGGACCTGGAATGAGACCCAGCAATTTGGATAAGCATCTCCCAATCAGAGGGAAGACAGAAGTTCATGGGCATGCCAGACTACCAGCTTCGGGCACTCCATATGGCAAGGACAGAGTGAACACCTGCTTGACATGACTGGGGTCTGCCGGAGAGTCTATGAGTCAGTTACGGTCTTTAATTAAGCATTTCTACTAAAATGCCCAAGAAGTAACTCTTAACAGTTTTTGCAAAGTGTTTTCTAGCAGGAGTTCTACAGAACAGCCTTAATGAGCAGCCAGGCTCCCTGGCAATCAGCAGCATCTGTCTGCACAGTGTAATTGGCAAGCTAAAGCGCTGTCCCCGGGCGAGCTAGTATACAGTGTGGACTATAATTGCTTTGCTCATCAGACTATTTTCTTTTCTTGGATAGGGAAAGGTAGTGTTTTGGTCCACTCTTCATGGTGCTATCACAAATTTTTAAATTAATGATTTGGAGATTTAATGAAATCTTCCATTTATCCAGGATAGAAATTCTTTTTTTTTAATTTTTATTGAGCTCTACAATTTTCTCTGCTCCTCTCCCTGCCTCTCCCCTCCCCTTCAACCCTCCCCCAAGGTCCCCATGCTCCCAATTTACTCAGGAGATCTTGTTCTTTTCTACTTCCCATGTAGATTAGATCCATGTATGTCTCTTTTAGAGTCCTCATTGCTGTCTAGGTTCTCTGGGATTGTGATGTGTAGGCTGGTAGTGAGTACATATGATAATTGTCTTTCTGGGTCTGGGTTACCTCACTCAAAATGATATTTTCTAGCTCCATCCATTTTCCTGCAAAATTCAAGATATCGTTATTTTTTTCTGCTGTGTAGTACTCCATTGTGTAAATGTACCACATTTCCTAATCCATTCTTCAGTCAAGGGGCATTTAGGGTGTTTCCAGGGTCTGGCTATGACAAACAATGCTACTATGAACATCGCTGAGCACACATACTTGTGGCACGATTGAGCATCCTTTGGCTACATACTCAAAACTGTATTGCTGGGTCTTGAGGAAGGTTGTTTACTAATTTTCTGAGAAATTTCTACACTGATATCCAAAGGGGCTGTACCAGCTTGCACTCCCACTAGCAATGCAGGAGTGTTCCCTTTACCCTACATTTTCTCCCAGGATAGAAATTCTTACTATCTCTATCAGTGTTTTCAGTTAAAACTTTGTCTTCTTAAGTCCTGCTAGCAATAAAACATGGTGCACCAAGGACAGTTAGGTTAGAATAAATAAATATCACACATTCTGACTGACATTCACTTGTAGAGGGTATAGGTGTGGAAGTCAGAGACTTTGGGACACCATGGTACTGACCAGGATAGGAAGCAGGCCTAGGGAGTCAGCATCCTAGCAGGCAGAACTAGACATTTGAGCAGCCGATTACCTGGCCACAGTGAGGGGGCTCTGTACTATTTGCTCAGATGTGTTAAATGTACTTCTCAACTCTTAATGTCTTTCTTCACTTTTCTTTTCTCTGTTCTTTCTTTCTTCCTTTCTTTTTTTTCTTTTTTTGACTGCAGAAAGGTACTAAAGGAAATCTCTGTTGGAGAATTAAACCCAAATGAAACTGTTCAGGCCAGTGTGGAAGCCCAGCTCCTTTCCAAGCTAAATCATCCAGCCATTGTCAAGTTCCATGCAAGCTTCGTGGAGGAGGATAATTTCTGCATTATCACAGAATACTGTGAGGTGAGACTCTCCTCTCTTAGAAATACTTGTAAAAATCTGTTGCATGGTAAAAAATTTTATATAAAGAGATACCTTAGAAGTTTTATTATCAAACAGCAAGTTGAATTCTAAAGGCCTAGTGTCTCATGTCTTGTGGCTAAGAATAATCTACTCTAAGTAATTGACAAATGTTGTGGAATAGAATAATTGTTTAACTATATAAAGGTGTGTTGATTTTGTTTATGTCACATTTGTTTAGCTATGTAAAGATGTGTAGCTGTTTCACCTTGCCTGCCTACGGCACCTGACAGGCCTAATTGGCCTCATAAAAAGCTGAATGGCCAATAGCTAGACAGAGGAGGGATAGGCAGAAAGAGAAGGGAGCCAGCCAACCAGTGGCCAGTCAGCTAGGGTCGAGACAGACAAACACGGAGGAAGCAGGGATGCAGAATAAACAGTTCAAAATGAGGTAAACGAGCCTTGGGGCAGGACATAGGTTCATAAAAATGGGTTAATTTAAGTTAAAAAATTCTAGCTAGAAATAAGCCTAAGCTAAGGTGAAGCATTCAATATTAATAATAATTCTCTGTGTCATGATTGGGGAGTGCTTTTACATATATGGGGGACAGGTTGCCCAAACCTCCTATGATAGTATCATGAATGCTTAGCTGGACATCTAGACTCTTAACCAAGGCTTGGATACAGTGGAGGCATAGGTCACAGTTTGATTTCCAGTTCTGTTGTTTGATATGTGAAGATCTGATGTACATCTCATTTCTCCTAGAGAAGTCTTTCCTATTTGTTGACTTGTGAACTGTGGCATAGCATTTGCAGTTTTCTCTGCTGCTCTCTGTTCTCTTAAGTACATCTTTGTGCTTTACTGAGTCTGAAATGAGCGTGAAGTTTTGAAAGATGAGAGAGGAGAAGATGGACAATATGAATTGTGGATCTTTGAGTTTACAACTCAGAAGTTGGGCGTAGGGTGGGTGACTGGGGTTGTGTCAGGCAGAGCATAAAAGAAGATACCATGCTTAAAATTATGCTCAGGTGCTCTTTGAGCTAGGCTAGCCAAATACTTCTTAGGAGGATTTGAAACCGTGGAAAATGGAATTAGTCAGATCATCACTTGGGTGGCCCTGGAACCCTAGAGAAATTATGTTGGGAAGAAAGAAGTGTCTTTTCGGAACAGAAGACAAGCAGGCTTGGCTCTGAGAATTTGGACAAGCAGATGGAAGGTGAGGGTGCCCTGTGTTTGAGCGGCAGAAGGAAGACTAGAGACTGTACCCAAATCACCATGCTGCTTCCCCATTTGCTGGTGCAACCACTAAGAAACCAGCAGTCACATTCCTCTGAATGAACCTGGAGTAATCTAAACCTTGGCCTTTCACTTTAAATCACTCTCCTGGTTTGCTCCTTCTCTGCTTTGAGGACGGAGGGAGGGAGAGGCAGAAATATAGACAGACAGACATTCGGGGACACACACACACACACACACACACAGGGGTGGTAGTGATGAACACCAGTTACTTAGATATGTAACTTCTTTACCTAATGGGTTGTTAAAAAATCAGTAAGATGAGGAGGAGTATAGGGTGGTAGCAGTGAATAATTGAATAGCTGCTCTGGAAAATGTGTAGCTCTCTTATAATCTACCTGTTATTATTTAAGACTTTTTCTTCTTTAGCTCCTTTAGCTGCTAAACTTTCAGAAAAAAACAATTGGCTATTACTACATATGATGATGATCTTTCTCCACTGTTGATTTTGGCGCATTCATTTGTTTGTAAGATGTTATATTGTCTCTGTAATTCAGGCTGTTCCTAAATTCACTCTGTCATCATAGCTGGCCTTGAACTCCTGATCCCCCTGCTTCCATCTCCCAAGAAATGAGATTGTAGGTGTTGGTCACCACACCTAGGGGCACGAAGATTTTCTAAAGACACTTCTCCTCCTCTTAAAACACCTTTGACTGAAGTCAGCAGTGCTCCGTAGAAGGCTCTGGGGAACTGAAGTGGCCTGTGCTTGTGCCTTCTGCCACGGTCACCTCTAGTCACGCTGGCTTTTTGTCTTTGAAATTAAGGAATTTGATGTAAGCAAAATTTATGTTTAATTTTAATTAACTTAAAATGAATTGGCCTATGCAGCTAGTGGCTGCCATGGGTGATATATGACATGGTCTAACTTTCTTTTCCCATGCTAATTTTGATTTTTTTTCTAAAATTGACTGTAATTTTGAGCTTTCAGACAGGTTGTGAGACTCTTTGCATCTCCCACATCCCCTTTCCCCAGACTTCCCAGTTTTCTTGTTTGCTTCCCACGTTTGCATCATTATATCTTTTGTCCATGTATACACACTCTACCTAGTTCTTTCCTGAACTACTTGAGAATAAACATGTTGTAGTTTGCATCTTGAACTGCTTGCACATCTCCCAGAAACCCATGTAATATAGAGGCTTAGCTGCCAGCATCTTTATTGGAAAGTGACAGAAACTCTAGAAAGTGGAACCTTAGGAGAAGGTGAGGCCATTGACATCATTCCTTTCAAGATGGTGTCAGAATGCAAGCCTCCTTCTCACTCTTCCCCCCAGCTGCTAGGACATGAGTAGCTTCTCTCGGCCACATGCGTCCCACTATAATAATCTGTCTCATTGGCCCCCACAGCAATAGAGGCAACTGATTGCTGACTGGAACCTCCGAAACCAGGAGTTAAAATAGATCTTTCCTGCTTTTGAGTTGATTTTCTCAGGGATTTTGCCATAGCTGTCATAGCCACACATTGGGGTGACATCTGTTGGGGTCTAGCCTCGACGGGTTCGTATGTTCCAGGGTAGGGGCATGTGGACTAGAAATGTTAGGCAAGAGGAACAGAGATATAAAAGAAACACAGAGACATAGGATAGTACTGGGAGGGCAAGCAGGGAATACGTAATCCTGAATATGCCTGCATTTATTTTCCGTATGCTTATATACCCAAATCCAAAAATGGGGAAGGAGGCAAAAGACTGTTTTAATATGACACAAAGGACAAACAGAACACTTACTTGCTTCAATACTTGAGACATCAAGTCACTATTTTCTGAGTTAAGCCTTCTGATGTTTTAGGTAGGACATGTAGCTACTACACCTTAGATCAAGTATACTGTAGGCAGCCATTTCATGGGTCAAACCCCCTTTCTTAAAAATGAAGGAGCAGGAATAGGCTTGAATTCTCTGACCTTTGGTCAAGGTGGAATGGATCTACCTCTACGGGCCATCTTAATATTCAAAACACCAAGTAAACACACCCTAGGTCAGGATATCTTGTTTGTAGCTACACCTTAAGTCAGAATTCTTGCCAATAACTTTGAAAGAGCAAGAGTAGGCTTAAGATTTCTGACCTTCAATCAAGGTGGAGTGGACCCACTTCAATGGGCTCCCCCACAGCAACAGAAAGCTAACGAAGACTAAGTTCCAGCCCTAATCTTGTCCAAATAGCTACTGTATTTTCTTTTGTTTATTATAGACTTGTTTTTAATGTTGTGGTAAGTATAAAATATTATAAGACAGGAAATTTTAAATAATATCATTGCAATGAGTAACATTTTATTTTTACTTTTAATGGTCTCTGTGTGAGTATGTGTTGTTTGTGGATGTGTGTTTTGTGTGTGTGTGTGTGTGTGTGTGTGTGTGTGTGTGTGCAGCCCTATCCCCATTTGTGTGCCTGTGCCCACTGGCACTAGAAGAGGTTATCAGATGCCATGGAGCATACACTTCAGGTAGTTGTGGACCACCAGACTTGAATGATATACCTATGTTGCTTAAAGGCTAAGGCTTCATATTAGAATATCTAAGGTAAAGGACCTTCTCTTTCATAGCAAATGTTAAAGTCATAAGAACTCAAGAAATTAGCACTGAACCAATGTGAGCATGTAAGTCACTGTAATTCTCAAGCAGAATCTCACATCTGCAGCACCAACCCTACTTAGTAACTTGGTGGAAATACAGAGTCCTGGCCAGAAGCCCAGCTACACTGAATCAGACTTTGTGGGGGTGGGGTTCAACCATCTGTGTTTTGACAAGCTCACCAGGTGAGTCTGAAACAAACTGAAGTTCGAGAGCCGCCCATCTAACTCACAATCTATATTCAAATTTGTTTATTTGTTCCAATTATGTCCTTAGAAAGGGCATTTCTCTAAAAATGGCTTTTGTTGTGCAGGATCCAATGCAGGATCATCTGCGTTAATTTTTAAATGATGGTTGGTTTCCATGGACCGAGCTGCTCTCCTGGGAAGGAATGTTGCCATGGTGATGGCTGCCAGCTGCACTACACAGCTGCTGGGCGTCCAGGGGTCTATGGATCCTCTTCTCAGGCTCCTGAGAAATGATGTGTGCCTGTTTCTCGTTAACAGAGATATTTCTCATCTTCAGATGAAAATTCACTCTTAGCTTGCTCAGGCCTGATGTTATCTTTTTCTTAATTGAGGTAAAGTTATTGATATAGGAAATGGCAGATAACTAAAACTAAACCTTGGCCTCATAAAAAAGGTTATCATCATTTCAGTAGCTGATCTCTCTATGTCCATGTTTCCTCTTGTGAAATTTAATTTGGGACCTTTCAAGTCTGTAATGTATTCATTCATCTCTGATATGTCTATATCTGCTGCTCAACCCACTGGGCACCTCAGATTATGTGTGTGAAAACACAAGCAGCCAGGGGCTGAGAAGATGACTCAGTCAGTAAAGGGCCTGCTGCGCAAGAATTGAGAACCACAGTTTAGATCCCCAGAACTCATATAAAATCTGAATGTGGTGGCATGTATCTATAACCTTAGCACAGGGGAGGTGTGGACAGGTGGATGCCCAGAGATGGCCAGTGCAAACAGTGAGCTCCAGGCTCAGTGACACACTGTCTCAAAACATGAGGTGGAAGTGATAGAGGACAAATGCCTTGCACATACATATGTACACACACACACACACACATACACGCACACACATGTACGTACATACACAAGCACATATATACATTACATATGCACTTAATAAATACATAAGCAAAGCATCCATCAGTTGGTATTGTTGTGGTGCTATAATCCCAGGATGAAGGATCAAAAACAGGAAGCTCGCAGATTCAAGGCCAGTCTGAACTGCAGAACCAGGTACTGCCTGATAGTTCCAAAGCCACCAAAGCAGCAGAACTCTGGACCCTGGTGTCTTCTGTTCCCCTCCACACAAGAAGGAAATGGAGCTATGTGCCCTCTCCTTCCTATTCTTCCTCCACAGTCTCATAGCTCTCGTCTTAGCCATTACTTTTCTAACACTTTGTCTTCTAGCCCCACATCTTCTCTCTTCTCTCACAACCAGAGGCTTCCTTTCATAAGGAAGTCTCTCCTCTCACATGTTAAGTGAGAATGCAAGGAGGAATAGGGGGAGTTATTGGCTGGAAGCCATCTGCACCCCCATATCCCTAACTGGTGAAGTATTTTTCTTTTGCATGAAACTCAGTGTAATTATATGAATCATCTCAGACTCCAACACATGAGAGTTGTTCTCATTCATTTTTAAAAATCACACCTTGGGTCTAGATATTGAACCACAAAGAAGTTAGCATAAAGTATTCAGACCTTCCTTCCTTCCTTCCTTCCTTCCTTCCTTCCTTCCTTCCTTCCTTCCTTCCTTCCTTCCTTCCTTCTTTTTTTGTTTGTTTTTCAGGACAGTGTTTCTCTATGTAACAGTCCAGGCTGTCCTGGAACTTGCTTTACAGACCGGGCTGGTCTCAAACTCACAGAGATCCACCTGCCTCTGCCTCCCGAGTGCTGGGATTAAAGGTGTGCGCCACCACCACCTGGCTTCAGACATTTCTTTTTTAAACATTTCTTTTAGTTTGTGCCAATCATACAAAGTAATGGGTTTCATTGGGACATATTCATGAGCACTTGCAATGTCCTGTGCTTGCATTCATTCCCACCCCTCCCCCGCTCAGCAAAGAGTGGTAAGAATCAGCCTGCTCGGCTTCTGGTTTGCTGATGGGAACAACTTCAGCGTCTATGCCAGTGTTGTGGCAGAATGGTCAGTCCAGCCCTGGGCTGTGCATTAGACTCACCAGGAGGACTTTCTGAATTGCCTGGGCCTGAGTCCCTCCTCTGCAAACCTCACTTACTTGGCCTGACTATTATAACCTGACAACAGGATTTTTTGAAAGCTCGATGAGAGATATTAACGGACAAGCAGGGTTAGAACAGGGCCAGGGGAGCGAGGAGAACAGTTAGTATGATAATAGATGATAGAGTAATAAAAAAAAATAGTCAGTGTTTAAAGACTAGTGAACCAGGTGAGGCCCAGAGCTGAGACCTGTGGAGTCTGGCCCCGCCTGTGGGTGTAGCTGTGTGTCATCGAGATCACCCAGCTCCTGCTGCTTGTTCCCTGAACAGCGGCTGCAGTCCAGCTCTCCACAGACATTTCCGTGGAAAGAAAAAATATGGCCCCTAAGCCACACGAGCTCCCTGTCACCGTGGTAGTTTCAGTCTTCATGCTTACGGATCAATCAGAACTCTGCATTAGTTGTTGTCTCGTTCTGAGCTTTCCAGGAACCATTCCTGAGCCCCAACTCCGTGACATGTGTAGTTCTCAGATACATTTGGGGTAACAGAGATGACGTTTTTCCATTGCTGGGGACTGAGCCCCAGGCCTTGCACTTCCTGGGAAATCCCTCTACTCCTGAGCCAAATTCCCAGGCCCATGACAATAATGAGTCTGTCTGGCATGTCAAATGAGACATTTCTGTCACTGGCTAAAATATATGGTTCATTTCCTGGCTGCAGAGACCTGAAAAAAAATCACACAGAAACTGTATTAATTACAACACTGTTCAACCTATTAGCTCAGGCTTCTTATTAACTAACTCTTACATCTTAAATTAACCCATTTCTATTAATCTGTGTATTGCCACAAGGTTGTGGCCTACCTGTAAGGGTCCATGGAGGTGACTTTGACCTTTTAACATAAAATTTTAAAAAAAGTCCCTGGCATATTTGAAGTGTTTATTCACAATAAAATGTCTCTAGTTTTTCTTAAGAGATTTGAGTAATCTGTACCGGGAAAAGAGAAATGAAGATTCTGTCTCAAAAATTAAGTGCTACCACAAATTTTCATTTAAAACTGTAATGTAATAATTGACAACTGAAATGAATTTCAGTTTAAAAAATTATTGTATAAACTTAGCAAAATTTAACATTGTAAGGATAGCTTTAGTTAGCCTATGACTTTATATAAGTGTTAAAATAGAATAATTGACATTTTATCAAATAGTTTGTTTAAAACAATAACCCCATCTATGCTTTATAGAATATGAGCATTATTTCATATTGAAATAAAAAAAACAAATTCTGCTACTTTATTGTCTCAGTAGGAAGGGTGTGCTAACTTTATCAGACCTTATAGACAAAAAGAATTCCCATTAAGTCCCAGAGATGTCATTTGTGTTATTAATCATAGCATGTCATAAGAGTGGAGGGCATTGTCCAGTAACTATGTAAAAACTAGATTGTCTTATTTTGCTTTAAGAAGCACAATGTGGCTTGATATTTTCCCATATTTGATGTACACAATTGCAGCGAGCTTTCG
Organism: Alexandromys fortis; assembly: GCF_014885135.2. NCBI lineage: Eukaryota > Metazoa > Chordata > Mammalia > Rodentia > Cricetidae > Alexandromys > Alexandromys fortis. The sequence goes on along the minus strand of NW_026067915.1, from coordinate 6,165,810 downwards.
GAATGCCACAGTTCAGTGACAGATGATACCATTCCTTGCTTCCTACATCTATCACTGGCTGTTATCATTATTAAATAATTCTTATTCAACCATGCTTTTACCAAAGGCACCATTTGTCTTTGGGATTGTCTAAGCTTCTGGGTGGAATGTTTTCATGATGGGGTAAGTTTTAAGCCTGTGACCCAGTCATGGTACTGCCTAGTTTCTCAAACTGTTGCCATGGAAACACTCTAGAGGTACCTGGGATACATGTTGAAAACACATTCTCAGATGAGGTGATGAATTGGTGGGTAAAACACTGACCATGCCCAGGTGAGGACTTGAGTTTGCATCCACAGCACCCATGTAAATGGCAGGTGGCTGCTGTGGCCTGCCTTTAAGTCCGGTGTTCAGAAATCAGATCCCTGGAGCAAGCCTGTAGTCTGACTATTGGTGAACTTGGAGTTCAATTCAGAGGTCTTATCTCAGTGAGAAAGTGGCATGCAGTAAAGGAAGACTTTTATTTTTTTGAGACAGGGTTTCTCTGTAGCTTTGCAGCCTGTTCTAGAACTAGCTTTTATAGACCGGGCTGGCCTCAAACTCACAGAGATCCACCTGCCTCTGCTTCCTGAGTGCTGGGATTAAAGGCGTGCACCACCACTGCCCAGCCTTAAAGGAAGACTCTTGAAGTCATCTTGGAACTCCACATGGCCACACATACATATATGCACATAACCCCGACATGTGTCCACATACAAGCCACACATACAAAAATAAAACATACATTATTGGGTCTTATCCTGCTCTACAAAGTCAGATGGAGCATTTTAAACAAGCAACCTGAATGATTCTATTATATGCTTAACTTTGAAGAGTATTAGACAAATGTTTCTTTATTAAAGATATGATGGGTTCAAAGGAACAATATTATGAGATACCAACTCAATGAACTAATAAAGAACAGATTTTTCATTTTAAAGTGGAGAAGTAGATCAGAAGGATGCTCCATGCTCCTCCTAGCCTTGAGGAGATCCTTTTGTCCTGTCTGTTCTTTGAACACTTCCATTTTACTTGGTTGGTCTCTGAGAGCGTTCTTTTTGATCCTTTGAAGTAGTTGGCAGCCTTAAAAGTGGGTTGGGGATTTGAACTTGTTGCTGGCAATCAAAGATGGTGTTTAGACCACTGTGGTTGAGTTCTTTTCACTCCTTCAAGGTTTCGGGTTTCAAAGTCTGTCTGATGTTGGCAAACTGGGATGGGGTGTGAAGGGACACCATGATCTACCAAGTGATAGTTGGGGTTATAGATTTTCAAGACCTAAGAAGTTCACATCGAGGCTTTTTGTTTGACTTTAAGAGGCCACATTAGTGACAGAAGGCATCTTTCTGACTGTAGGATCAAGGAAGGGCAAATTAATATTGGCTCAAGTTCAAGCGCATTCTCTTTTTTCTTTTTTTAGTTGATTTTTATTGAGCTCTCCATTCTCTTTTCATTTAAGTTTGTTTTAGCGAGAAAAGTCATCCTCAAACATTTCTCAAAGGCAAAGTTGAGAAAACAAAACTTAGGGTATGTAATAAGAGCATGAGACATTTTATGAAATGAATTGGATTTTATTTAGATGGAAATTTTAGAAAAAGAAGTAAATTATTCCCACATTGCTGAGTTGAAATCAGATGGTTTCACAGACGTTGTCTTCCTTTCTTTGTGGTACAAAAGCATAAGTGTTGTCTTAATCTGTGAATGGTTTGCCTACCTCATCCACATCCTCAGGAGATAATATACAGAGAGCTTATCAAAGAACATGGTGAATGCAAAACAATAGGGTTTGTTTTTTTTTTCCTCAGAGAGAAATTTAGGAAAATAAAAATCAAGGCATGGGGGTAACTTTTTTTGTTTGTTTGTTTTTTTGAGACAGAGTTTCTCTATGTAGCCCTAGCTATCCTGGAGCTCACTGAGATCTGCCTGTATCTGCCTCCCAAATGCTGTGACTAAAGGTATATATCACCACTGTCTGGCAACTTAATGGAGGGTAATTTAAGACCATGACCTTGGGTTTAGTTTTTTGGTGTAATATCTTCATGCTGACTGCACAGTCTCTTGGTTAAGTCTTTTGTAAGAACTGATAACATTCTTTTTTATGATTCTACTCAGAGAAGGAAGAGATGTTTGCAAAGCTCCTTCTAGAATTTGACTTTCAGGCCTATGATTTCAGGACTTGCTTTTCCAATTTATTCCTCAATAATACAAATATATCTTGTATAGTCACAAGAAAGCATACATTGAATATTGTGCAGAAAATGGGCATGTAAATTCTGCTATTTGAGAAGTGTGAATAGGGCCTGGGGATGTACTTTTGTGGTAAAGGGTTTGCCTAGTTTGAGAGGCTCTGGGTTTACTGGTGATAGAGGGTTTGAAGAGAGAGGTAGCAGAGTATCAGTGTCACCACAGGAAACACAATTCTACTCATTCTCAAAGAAGACAGTGCAGACACCGTGAGTATTCAGAACTTCATAATCACTTGACATGTGTTGAAGTAGGAGCGGCGGCGCTGCATCCCTGGCACCCCGGCCGCTTGGCTAGCTCATGCCCGAAATAACAACACACAAACTGTATTCATTTAAGAACTGCTTGGCCCATGAACTCTAGCCCTTACAGGCTAATTCTCGTACCTGGACTAGCCCATTTCTAATGATGTGTGTAAGCACCCCAAGGTGCACTTATCAGGAAGATTCTAGCCTATGTCCATCCTGGGTTGGAGTTGCCTGGGAGAGCTGAGCATGGCATCTCTGCTCCAGAGAGCAGAGCTGTCGGGTCTGTCCGGGAGCAGAGCAGAGTCTGACCTCACTTCCTCTTCCGCCCAGAATTCTATTCTGTTTACTCCTCCCATCTATGTTCTAAGCTATGAGGCCAAGCAGTTGGTTTATTATAATTAAGAAATGACCTTCCTCCATCAGACATGGTTTTATAATGACAATATTTAGACAGATTTTTCTTTGGGCTGCCAACCCACAGAAAGCAATGTAGAGACTTATTATTAATTATGGAAGCTCTGTCTTAGTTTAGTCTTATCCCTAACTAGTTCTTATAACCTCTATTAACCTATATCTTTTACATGGTTTGGTTACCTTTACATCCTGCTTCTTTGCTATCTGTGTGGAGACTTTGCTTTCTTTTTCCCTGAGACCTCTCTCTCCCTAGAAGTCCCAACTAATCTTTTCATGTCTAGCTACTGGCCAGTCAGCTCTTTATTAAACCAATCACAGTAACACATCTTCACACAGTGTAAAGGAATATTCTGCATCAACAATAGGAACCTGTAGTTTGAGAATAAATTCCTAAAAGGAGTGCTATTTTAATTCACAGATGAAGTTTTGAAATCTCAGTATTATTATAAGTGAGATAGGTAATTATGTATTTGAAAGTCAAATTTATGATAACAGCTATACTTACATTGGTTGTCCTAGGAAGTGGTAAATATTGGAAAGATATAAGAAACTAGAAGGCAGTTTCAATATTTCTTGTGTGTGTATGTGTGTGTGTATTCACTTGTGTGTCTGTGTGTGTGTAGTGTGCATGACTGTGTTTTCAGTGTGCATGTCTGTGTGTATGCAATATGTATGCCTGTTTGTGCACAGTGTACATTCCAGTATTATGCCGTATGCATACCTATGTGTATGTAGTGTACATGCCTGTGTGTGCAGTGTGTATGCATTGTGCATGTTTCTCTCTCGCGCTCGCTCTATTTGTTTGGAGGCCAGAGGACAATCTGCTGTTCTTCAGAAGCCTTTACCTTGTTAACTTGCGTACTCTTAATGACTTGAAACTCACCAATTAGGCTGGACTGGTTGGTGATCAAGCTCCAGGGACCCACCTGTCCCTACCACCCCGGCACTGGGGCTGTGATTACTTATCACCATCCCCTGCTTCTTTATGTGCATCTTGGGAATCAAACTCATGTCCTCAGGATTTCACAGCAAACAATTTACCAACTGCACTCTCAGTCTGTCCCTCATTTGTATATTTTTAAAGTCCATCCATCTGTCCATCTTTCCCTTGCTCCTTCCCTCCCAAGGAAGTGAAACACTGTTTTCTGACATTAGAAATGTTTACTGTGGTCAGAGTTTGAGTCATTGGATGGGAATATAAAACTGTATATAATAGAGACAGTGTAGTAGACATGGGTTGCCTTTTGTCTGAAGGACTTTCTCATCCACTCTTTTGGAAGCCACAATGATCCACTGTCAAAAATATTATTACTGCACAACCTGTGTGCTGACCCAGAACTCTGAGGCTTGCCATGGTTGGAAAGTGAGTGCTGGAGAAGGACATGGGAACTGGGTTCTCTCTCTTTTTATTGCCAAGAGTTAAATATTAATTCACTTCTTTTTTTAATTCCAAGAAGCTTTGATCCCCCTGGCCTAGAAAATCCAGCAAGGAAGACGATTTCATCAAGCCTGCTTGTGAATGTGTGATATGCTTTTGACTTCTTATTTCTTGATTTGGAAAGAGAAAATGCTAAGCAAATATTTACACATTGCACTGAAAGGAAATTAAACACTGCATTACAAGCAGTTTGTCAGTTGACCACATGTTGTTTGATTACTTGATTACAAGTAATCTCTCCCAGTTGCCTCATTGGCTAGAAATACCTTTGCTCTGCTGCTGAGGAGGACTTCCATAGTCTGTGTATGGCTTCATTTTCCTCTTACCGTTTGCACGCTCCATGGACCTGTGCCTCTCGTCCCACAAAGAACATTTTTCCTTGCCTTTTCTTCCAAGGACATATATCAAACAAGTTTTAATCTTTCAGTGTTTTAATATAAAACTTTTAAGGTGTATGGTTTCTCTAAGAGAATCTAACACTTTATGTTTTGTTTTTGCCATAATTGTTCTATGGCAATTAAAATATATTAAGACATATTATCATCAGAGTCACATCAGACACTGCCAGGCAGATCGAGGCATTCATTATTGTCAGTTTCTGGTCTTAATTTTAATCACTGTTATTTCATCAGCACTTGAATGACCAAATGCTTCACTGTTGTGTGGAGAGCTGTGCGCTCACTACCAGCCCCTGTATTCCTGAGGGGTGTGCTGGGGTTTAATAGAGAAGGGGAAACTCACTCACTCCAAGACACTGTCTGTTTGTCCATGCCAGAGTCAAAATAATCTGGGGCTGCAAGTTGGCTCAGTGAGGAAAAGCACTTACGCCACACATCTGATGGCCTAAAAGAATCTTCTCTTGAAATTGTCCTCTGACCTCCAGCTGTACCACACATACACCTCACTTATACACACATTAACAATACAACAAAATAAGTTAAAATTCTAAAGTGTCTCCCATGGCAGCCAGCACTGGTGCCCCATGCCAATACCAATTTCATTTCTTGCAAACATCACTGTAATTCAATTAATATCTCTGATTTAAATTTTATTGTCTTCCATTTTTAACTTTCCCTCATGTTAGGGTTCTCTATGCAAAATTAGGGTACTAGGAACGCTATTTCTAGTCTCATATGAACACAGATTCAGGGGATGTCATATAGATGTTACACCTGATACCATTTCTCTGTTATATGGTTTGTTTTTTCCTTGTTTGATGGCAAAGATAAAACCCGGTTAGATGGACATGAACTGGAGGAGCGATGGCAGATTTCACTTGTTGACTGCTGACAATAGGAATAGGAGCTCTGTTTGGATTTCTGTGGGAGCGACGACATTTTTAGGAGGACGGATCTCCTGGTTGATAGGAAGGTAGGGTCAGATGGCTTCTGAGATGTGCAGAGCATTCAGTTTCCAGTTCCCCAGAGTGGCTGGCCCCTCCTGGGTCATCCATCTTGGTGTCCTCTTAGGTGACTTCTTCTTGTGCCTGCCTACCTTACATTGTTCACAGAACTTGATATTAAATTTTTATCTATAACAGTATGAAAGATTATGTTATTTTGTTTCAGGGCCGAGATCTGGACTATAAAATCCAGGAATATAAAGAAGCTGGGAAAATCTTTCCTGAAAATCAGATTGTGGAATGGTTTATCCAGTTGTTGCTTGGAGTTGATTATATGCACGAGAGGTATGCTGACTTGCTTCTGGGCACAGGTATAGTTTTTAATGCTCATGTCTGAACTTGAAAGGTGAATATTTTTCATTGATTTGAGAGCAAACAGGTTCAGAAGATGAATCACCACAGTCAAACATCTATAGTATTTTATAATATGACATTTTTTTCTTGAGGAAACTGTTGATTATTTACTCACATAATATTTATTTATATCAGTTGTGTGTATGTGAGTGCAGGTGTGTGCAGGTATGTGCAGATGTGTGTGCATGCCACAGCTTGGGTGTGGAGGACAGCCTTTGGTAAGTTCTTACCTTTCCCCTTGTCTGCAATTGGATAGCTCATCTTCTCTGCTGAATATTCCAGGCCTATTGGCCTCTGAGTATCCTCTATTACCTCCCATCCTGTCAGGAGGGCTCAGTTTACAGACAGGAGTTTCTATATTCAGCTTTTTTTATGTAGGTATTTGGGATTTGAACCCAGATCTTCGTGTTTGTACAGTCAGCACTTTGCGTACTGAGCCATATCTCCTGCTTCTCTCTCTCTCTCTCTCTCTCTCTCTCTCTCTCTCTCTCTCTCTCTCTCTCTCTCTCTCT